>NW_020224374.1:307633-360133 GCF_003070985.1 Temnothorax curvispinosus
GGGGGGGGGGGGGAGAACTCCGGATAGTCAAGTTCCGATTTATATTTCCGCAGAGTAGCTCTCCGAATTGCAACGGTGATTATGCGTCGCTCGGGGAAATTGTTTCGACATTCCCTGACATTTCTCTCTGCGTCAGTAGTTGTATAAGAACGATTGGCGCAAGAACGATCAAACAAGAGGTCTTTTGTATCATGGCGATTGTTGCGAAAGCGTTCCCGGTAAAAGCGCAGTCTCTTTTACACGATTCTTTTAAACGTTAAGTGAATATCTGTCGGTGCAAATTAGTAGTATATATCTTTTTTATTCACATTATGCTAATCAAAAGCATCACGTTTTATATTTCCTGTCCAATTTTAAAGCAAATTTCATGTAAAAGTGCAACTTTTTTTCGCAAACGCTGCATGTTCGATCACTATATTCAACGACATGCTGATTGAGCTTTTAATTAAGAGATGCCAATTGGTTATCGTTAACATGAAAAAATATTAAAGTTGTATCGTTTTTTTAATTAAAAAATTTACTTGTAATAATGTAAAAAAAAAGTATTTTTTATACAGGTTACATAACTCATACCTCTTTTTTTATATCACGTAACGTTACAGAGACCGTTAAAATAGAATGGCGTAACTGGAAATTGCGATTTTTATACGAAAGCTTACAGAATATCGTGGCTGATTCAATCAGATTTGTCCGAGTTGATCTTATTGTTAGTCGCGGAATCGTAAAAGGGGGGCGATGCCGGATAAGATTCGATACAGAGGACGTGCCACGCTTACATGGAATGCATTTTTTAAGCGAGTAGTATCTCGTGCGGTAGGCGTGATAAATGTTAATGCGGCGATAAAAACTCTAATGTTTGACGCAAGAAAATGACACGACGCAAACTATCGATTTAAACCGAGGGTCGTGCACGGCATGGTAATTTGTTGCGGGGCGACTACTGATTTGCTTTAACGTCGCGCGCCGCCCCGAGACAATGCTTTTTTAGTTGGAGCAAAAATCAGTTAGACGTATTTTATTGTGATTATCCGGCGCTTTGGCGAAAATTTCTTTCATACCGCAATTAAAAGTCGATCTAATATTTATGTTTACCGTAAGCGGCTCAGGTAAGCGTTAAGCGGACTTGCAAATGGGATTCTTATTTGCCTCCATTGTCCGTAATTCGCGACGCCACTTCAGGATCCGTCGAAGGACTTGCGAGAGACACCGAAGGCAAGATGGGCGGGCGATAAAACGGTTTGTCGAAGTCGGAGGCCAGCGCTACGGGAAATGAGGGGCCTTCGAATATACATGCGTTCCTATCGCTACGTGCCGTCGCGTCGCGAAGAATTATTGAATATTTATCTCTGTCCGCGTCTGGAATGGGTAGAATTCTACGCGATATCATCTGACGAGCAACGGGGAAGTTCAGACAAGCAATATCGCACGTTGCGTTTTTACCCTTCTTATTGTATCGATTGCTCGCCAGTCGTTCCTTTCCCGGGGGGAAAGGTGACAAAAAATTTTCCACCGCGCGAATAACGTATCAAACGATAGGTAAAAAACTTATAGACCGTTTTTCTTCGTCTGACAACCTTATCGTGCGTGCAACTACGCTGGGATTGCTCGAATTTCTCTGCGTGAAAGATGCACCGCAGCGTGACGGACCCCCGCCTTCATGTATTAGTATTTCATTCCCGCGTATCTGATTTCGACGCAGGCAAAATAACCTTGGATGAACTTTTAAAGTTCGAAGCCGACAAATATCGAGCGACGCTCTGATTTATGATTGCCAAGTTCGCTAGGTGAAAATTGCGGTTGTCCCGATAAGACCTAAATGGATGAACACACCGTGCCGATTTATACTCGTGCGCGTATAAGGCGCTCCGGGCGTGAAGCTATAACTTTGATTACTCTTGGGGACTCACCCCTATTACTCTACGGACCGTTTACGAACATGATATTCAAGGAGCTAAATAGGAAGCGATATCGATTGTTTTAAATTTGGTTTCCAACAGTGACGTTAATTCGTAAGAAACGTGTAGGCACTGCGGCATTAGTTCAAAACTTACAGAAACCTTTTGTCACTATTTGAAATGCTTTGATCGATTAATTCTGATTTAGTCGTGCTTTTTCTTTGTTGAAACTTTTATAGTAAAGTTGTAATCTAAAATGAAGAAGGAATCTAAAATACATAGGATAGAATGTTCATCCATAACGGCGTTCGACGTGCAAGTTAAAAAGGATTACTTCGCGTGATTCGCAGTATTGTGGGAATTAAACTGCCTATTCTAATTCAGGATATCCAAGTCGTGATAGAAGCAAACATTTCACAATGGAAAGTAGAACGTTACAATATCGAACTAACGTGCCCTTTTGCAACGCGTGCTCCGAGATACGCGACAGCCGAGTCGCGAAGTTATACTTAATCCTAAAATTAGCCTATCGTACTAATTTATCGGGTTGAAAGTTATTTTTCTCTTGAAATATTCTTGCGCGATCATCGGAAAATAAAATAGTAAGTATATTTCGAACGAGTCACGAGAAACGCAACGACAGATATACGCCGCCGCCGCCGCCGCCGTCGCCATCGAATCAAACGTTTTGTCAAGAAAAATGGAACGACAAATTCCAATCAACGTGTGTTCGCGGCCTCTTTGTTTTACGACGGTGTGCAGCGTACGGGAAATACGCGAAACTATTCCAATCTCCCGGATCGAGGTAGGTACACCGTGTAACGAATCGGATCGTAGATCCTTCCTCACTCACATACGGGGTTCTTTCCTTCACTCGCAGAAGTAAAGGGGTAGAAGGATAATTTATAACTCGCAGACACACCGATCGATTTTATTAAACGACACAAACGTGTTAGCGTTTGTAACTTTTGTTTCTTCTCGTTACGTCCGCAAAATCCATACAAGTGCCGCGTTCTGATCTCGGAAGATGCGGATACGAGAAAAACAAAAAAATCGTTATACGAAAATGTACACGGCGTAGCAATTTAATAATCCTAATGTCTGCAACGCGTGCCAGAATCGATGAATCTGTCGCGCGCGCGGTGCACTCTTGGCATTTCTTGCATTCCGCGATATTTACCGAATCGAGCCCAGCGTCGAGACCGGCGGCAATACCGCCGTTCGGAAGTTCCTGAATGCCGGCGGTGGTGCCGGCGGTGGTAGTCGTAGTCGTGGTGGTGGTTGTGGTGCCCTGCGAGCCCTGCTGCAGCTGCAGAGTCGTCTCCTTCGAGGGCGCGCCGGAGTAATGGGCGGCGGTCGAGGTCGCGGCGCCGTTATGCGGCTTGGTGGCATCCAGCAGCACCTTCAGCGACGCTATCGCATGCAGCTGCGTCGCTTTCTCGTCCACCTTGCCTGAACAGCACCAGAGATGCAGGTTAATGAGGGCGAAGGCACGCTGCATTTAGCTCTTAACTGTGCGATCATTTCGTAGTTGAATTTACAACGAAATTGCACGGCGTTTCGTCCGCGACGCAATTTGTTTTTGTAAGCGATTTCGAACATGAATCTCTGCAACTTCTAATTTTTTTAACAGGGCGAATATTAGGCAGCAAGAGATGATGTATTTCGAAGACCGCAAAAATAATCAAGAAATTTGGCAGTTGCAGATTACATCTGCAATAGGAGTAATTTCTGTTTTGGTGTTTATTAGAGCGACTATTGACTATGATTGGCAAAAAGCGTAGATACATCGCGCAGACCATGCGAAGATCATGTTTAACCGCGCTAATTACAACGTTTATAGCGTGTTTGAGCTGTTTTGTCAGAAATTGAGTCGGCTTCTCTGCTGTGTGCATTAATGCCGTTGCCAGGGTGCAATTATATCGGAGCGGGTTCGTTGCGTTCGAGCAAATTTCCCAATGCTCGCAAATTCCGCGCTTCGCCGAGTTTCCGATTGCGATCAGAAAATAGGGAAATGTCGTTCCCGGGCTCCGATGTCTTTTGTTCTTATTTTACGCCAGGCCGAGCGAGCGTGAGACATTTACAAAACGTCGATCTGCGTGAGCCGCGTATCAAATTTCTTTCTTTATTCGCTCCGTCGATTTCCGCAACGTTGGTAAATCGGCGAAAGATTGAAAATGCAACTCTTCGAGATAATCGCAAGATACATAAAAATTCGTCGCATGCAGTTCTACCCTTTAATTCTACAAAATGTATACAAAATACTGTCGCTTTCGTCGAGATATATTGTACTCTCTACGGACTTCTACAATCTCCAACCTTAAGAGAACAAACATGATTCGTTAATTTACTTAGAAGTGATTCTCGATCTAAAGTCTATGAGCAGCTTGTGTGAGCATCCTTCTTAAGTTTTTGTAAACGCTATTCAGTTATGTTGTTGGCTTGCAATGCAAATGCAAATGTCAATTCTTCATCGTGCAAATTCGAAAAAAGAACAAGATTTAACTTTTTTATTCAATAACATTTTACGAAAACTTCGCAACCAGTGTATGCGTTTTATTGCAATAATCAAAATGTTAATTAATTTAAAAACCAAATAATCTCATGCATATATAATGTAACTAATAAATATTGTTTACAAAATTTATCAAGAACACAAAATTACCATGCAAAAGAGGAGAGTTTATTTTATTTGGTACTAAAACTTAAATGTAATTTTGTTTCAAAATTGCGAAAATTTATTTCTATTTAAAAATCGTTTTTTTCCTAAAATAAAAATTCTAGAATTAATAAGTATTTAAATATTAATATTGCATAATGTTGTTCTTTCATAAAAATACCATATGACTAATAATATATGTATTATAATGTGTACTGTGTACTATAATTTTTGCTGCGTTAGGTCTCCAATTTCACTTCTGAAGTGATGTGCAACATGCAGCGGAGCATAGAAAGCGTTCGCGCGGCGCGATGATATATATATATATATATATATATATATATATATATATATAAGTATATCAAAGGCAAATATTAAAATTGAAAAGAATAAGATGAATACGAGCTTCCGTTTACAGGGAGCACCCATTCACTTTTGTAGAGTAATTTTATTTCGGGAACAAGCTCTTAATTTTTTTTTATTTTTCGACTTTATTGAACCTTGCCCAAAATTAATTTGCGTTTAATCCAATGCAGATAATTATTGCCGCAAAATTTAGCATGCTCCAAGCTAGCGGACATGAAATATATAAATACATATAATATAGGAACAGGACATTTGTGTATGTATGAGGCACGTCCGTTTCCGCTATGTACAATTCACAGTGCGCCATGTGTACAGATCATGCATAATTTAGGATGTACATAAGTTCTATAGATAGCTTTGGGGAGAGAATTCGAGAACTCGAATGGTCTTGCCGCTAAAAGGGATCATCGTTATTTCAACAAGTAGTCGATCAATCGACATTATATCTATTTCTCTGAGTGCTGAAACCTTTCCGTGATCGTAAGACTCTTCTTCTTCACGTTTGTTGTAACCTTCGTTAATAAACGAGAAGTAGAATTATCGCACGTGTGATTTAAGAGGGAATAAATTTGAATGATTTTGGAGAACGAAATGATTTCGCAATGTGACGAATTAATCACTTACGGATAATCGGCCATATTCAATTGGTTCGACGATTAATTATTAATGGGTCTTACGTATATGCAATAAAGGAAGATAAATCTGTATAATCATATGTGATTACTTGCTCCATTCACTCAACTGACGGGATATCCATTTTGTGTTGCATTGCATTGTAAGAAAAAAAAGATTCTAAAAATAGAAAAATACAGAGTGAAGAAAAAAGAAGGAATAATTTATCAATTATTCGTTTTTTGACACAGTTCTCTCATAGATTTTTTATTATTTTTTTTTACATTTCTTTACGCTATAAAAACAATCAAGACAAGTCACAATATGTAAGTTACTTTAAAGCTTTCTGTATCATTTGTGATAGCCGGCATATATTTTATAAGCGAACTTTGCAAGTCATCATCAAAATGCATTCGTCAGAAAGTATCGTGAAGTAACTATAGCTAACAATCTGTTTTCGCGAACCAGTTGTGAGGTGCTCCAAATATGTCGGTTACTACAGAGCTCGTGCGAACTTTTGCCGCTGCTCGCTAGAAGTGGTTGAAAGTCAAAACGAGAAGTTGACGGGTAAAAAAAAGCGCGGAGAAGCTGAAATTCGGTATTATATGGAAATAAAATAGAGTCGTTCTCAGTGGGGTAACGTAGTTTGTTATTTATTTCGGCTCTCTATATGCAACACACGCTATCCGCGCATACATCTATAGCTCTTTTTTTTAATTCCAGAAATTGGATCTCCCCGCGATGCATAACACGGGTCCATCCGTACGGTGCTTCGTAACATTAAAAAGAGAATAACGGCGCGAAAGCGATAAAAAATATCTGCGGTGCATCCATATTTGCACAAAGCTGTTTCAGATGTAAGGCTTTGTTTGAAAAAATGATATCGTTTTTCAACCATTTATTTGCAGTTTAACATTCTGAGCGGGTTTACAAAAAGATACGAGCGCGATAGGGAAAGGTCACTTCGCATGAGTAACGTCGTTATCGCGATTATATTTTTGATAAACAAATCGTTGAGAGATCAAAGACTTGAGCCTGATTCAAAATCAATTGCGATACGATCTAGCGGACTGACAAAACTATGATCATTGCTCTGTCCGTGGCGTGAGTCGAGCTTAAAAGGGCCCACCTAACTCACACCGCTTATCGTGCTTCGTGCTAAGGGATCACGGATCTGCGTGCGCGATGCCAGCAGTAGGTCAAAGAGAAAAAGCTCGAGTAAGTGGCCTTCATCCCCCGAAGGTGGGAACGAGGTGAGAAAAGAAAGGCGAAGAGCCCGGGGGCTAGAAAGTAGAATGCGATAGTAGTATCGACCCCGACGCTGCCCGGAGCAAGATGGGTAGCCAGAAAAAGGAAGTGGGTGGAGGGAAGGATGGGTCAGAAAGAAATGGCGAGGAGAGAACGGCGAGGAAAAGGTCGGTTAGCTATCGTGTCTCAATCTGTTAAACTCACAGTCGATTATCAGTTTCGAGATGGTGGAAAGCTTCGGTCGGGAGTGTGTAACGTCGGGAATCGGAGTCGGTATAAGGTTCGTAGGTTCGTGATATAGGAACGGGCTCGACAGGGCACTGCCTGTTAACCCACAAAACTCAATCAACCCGCGTTTACTCGGCCTGCCTGGCTCCCGCTTTATAAACAATTAAAAGCATCAGCTGTCGGGAATGGGTAAAGTGACATCGAATAATGCGCGAAAGTTGCGACGCGTTCGCCGGAAATGTTTTCTATAGTTGTCCGACTGCGAGGAATTCGTGCATAGTTAAAGACTATGCGCGTGGAAAACTAACAAGGGGGTGTCCTGTTCCCCGTGGTGGAATAACAGCTACTATGTTAACAGGTGCTTTCGTATTTGTCCAGTCGTCGAAACGAGCGCAACGCGTCATTCGAGCGAATAGAAAAAGGGCTTTAAGAGGATTTTAGCCATACGTTGCGTTCGATTGGGGTTAGATATAATGGATGATCTCTTAAGTCGAATTGAGTGATTAGAGTGAAGCTAATTAATCGACTGTTAGTGCATTTTAGTTATTTAAACTGCAAACTGCAAATTGTTTTAAAAGTTTTTTCTATATTTTATTTCAAATTTTATTACAGAATAAATAAATTTTTAGTTATTTATGCACAAATAACTTATATTAAAAAATTGATTTAAGGAATTTATATTATCAATATCATTTGCATGTATTATACGGTTAATAAAGAAAGTAACCAAATAAGATTCCCCACATGTCTTATATAATCCTGTCATTTATCTTAATAATATATCTCGCCTTCGGAGAAAGTTCGATAACGCGGAGATTGTCATTATAAGTTCAAGCTGCATAGATAGAGAGTCACCTAAATCAAAGACTATTAAATTCCTGAAAGCACCCTGGCCGAGTTAATCAGAAACGGTGTCTTCCTTATGGAAACGACGTAGGTTTCAATAACTCTTTCCCGTCAGATTTCAATAACTCGTCTCGGGGTAATCTCCTTTTAAGTTAAAATGGTCACGGTAGTACTACTGGAGATAATATCAACGAGTTTCGCTGTCATCCGGCCCCGTTTAGCGAATTATACAGAAATTTAAATCCGAGACTTCGAGTACTTGCCCTATCCATTTACTCTTGCCATTTTGTAGGCTGAAGACAGGTACCTTCCACATAACCGAGAAGATTTTTTAGTTTCACAGCCTTTCAAAAATTAAAATAACAAAATTATCGAAAATAGTACGATGTAAAAGCGTGAGTTTTATATGTATATGAAAGTCGATATAGAATACGATTATAGGCCTGTTCGTTTTCGCTGCACTTCTGAACTAGTGCAATAAGTTAGAATAAAAGAAAATATATTTGTTTCACTCCAACTTATTGCACTAGTTCAGAAGTGCAGAGAAAACGAACAGGCCTATGTGCGCACCAGGTGTGGCTAAGGAAGAAACATTTTATCAACTATCACGATCCTCCGCGTACTTGAAGATTGCACCAAGAGACCCTTGCCCTTTACATCCTGTTACAGCCTTGCCTATCTCTCGTCATTTCGGGTGTACTCCGAGAACTCTCAGCAAAATCGATACCGCGCTTCTTTTGCCAAACACTTCGACTAAGGTCGATCGATTTTGTTAAACCGGGGCCTTTCGTTGCCGGCCGGTATCGAATACTGCCTCGCGTGTAAGCGATTAAGGGTGCTAGGTAATTCTAATGCAAAACCCGACGTGATTGATTGCTCGCGCTCGCGCGCCGCGCCGTCTTCGGCCAGAAACCGCAGGGATACACAGAAACCACCGCAAAGATCCTGCTGACACTCGGCCGCAAAAGTGTGCCCATTGTTTCGCAAAACGTCGAGCCAAAGTGTAAAAATATCTATATGTTGTTGATTTTTTTCAGCCGCAAATTTTATATCATCCAATGATATGAATTTTTTATCAGAGTATATATAAAATATTCACGTTAATGTCATATGGATTAAAGAGATGAATTTGCTCATTCAATTAAGCTTTTATGCGAATTTCCCGGCAAATTATTCTTTTCAATAAAAAAAAGTATTATTAATAATTCAGCTTTGTAAAAGGACAATCCCGACGTTTAAATATTAATTATTAGAACTATTATAATATTATATTATATACATAAAATTAATTATTCTATATTCGCACTGAGGGATGAGTCGGTAATGCGATTCGAACGATTGCGTAGAAGATTGTGCGTATAATGCTTGCGCGAGCTATCACTCTTGTATATGTATGTGTAATCCGATGATAAATAATTCGACGACTATACGGCGCAGAATAAAGCGGATAATATCATACCAATCGTAACAAAACGAAGTAATAAAGTTTAACAAACAGGTTGATACATCTGTGACCTACTAATGTAATTGTCAAGCGCTATATAAACTAAGTTTCATACAACTTTTCCATTTCTAGGGACGTTATGTACTTGGAAATCTATCAGGTAAACGCGAACGGCTTTCTTCTCGCGATCGTTGATGCAGCGATGCAAAGCAGAATGTAAACACATAGCATGAATTTAACATAATTCTTTTTTGTAGTGCAAAAATCCTTCTCCCGTTCTCGATTTTATGAATTCTAAGAATGTATTACTAGTAATATTTATTATATAATTCTCTAATGCTGGCACCTGATATAAATCGAGCACTGCACGGTTACTTTCTCTTTTATCGTAAGAATATAAATATTTTATCTTTTATTCTTTTTCATACGTTATAGCTCGTGCCAGTCTCTGCATGGCTACAAGATTTCCTATGGTATCTCTATTAATTCAGGGTTTATAATCTCTGGCGGGACCTACTTAAGCTTTTATATTAGTTCCTTGTTAATAGAGATTTCGGTGCCCAGGAAAAGAAGTTGGTTACACTTTGACCATCCCTTCGTTTATCCTCATCATCAATCGTGGCGAGCGACTTTTTTAGAAGGGTAATATGTTAATAATCATATATATATATAAACATTTCAACGATGCAATACTGCATTGCGACACGAGCTAATGATAAAAAAGATGATACCGGAAAATTGTAAAGCGCGTCGCGAGCGATTTGTAGTAATATATTATAATCTACAGCTTTATCTTCGTACAGTGCTTTCACATATATTTGAGGAGGGTGAGACTTGTGCTTGCCTCGTTTAATTTAATTAAAACGACGCGGTATACAGCCTCTTACATAATTTGATTGGAAACTTGCGATCGCCACAGTCGTACTTGTAAATAATGAGAATATGGAGATTTTTATTCCCGGCCAGATTTTAAAAGAAAAGAGAGAAACCAGCTTTGGGGATGGCACAAACGGCGGATCCGAGAGCGTCTGTAGAGAAACAGAGAGCGAGTCCTTGGTCGCCGTCGTCGGCATTATCTCGAGTGGTGTCTGGATGACGTTAAAGCGTCGGAGTTAAAGGAAGGGAAAAGGAAGGCGAGCCCCAAGTGTGGATTCGCTAGTTACGATCGATACGCGTTGGTTTCTAGGTCAGGGTCCCGATACACACTCGCCACTCACCGCGCCGCTCAGGATATACTCAAAACGCGACCCGCAAATTTATTCCGAAGCCACCGAGCGACGCCGCCGTCGTCGCCGTCGTCCGCGCCATCCGCTGGCGAAACGCATATCCCGCTTCCCTTCTCGTTTCTCTCTCTTTTCCTTCGTTTTTTCTGCTGTGCGATCGCGGAGAGTCTGGATCCCCGCGAAAGATGCAAATGCGGAATCGAGGATTACGTACGCAAATCTATTATGCGCGCCACGGAGAAGCAGGATATCACTGTTTCCTCGCCGATGGGTCGGCGTAAGTACGTGCGCTTTTGAAATCGTCGCGTATTGAACGTATTTCCCACGCTTTCCAGATTAATGACGTGCTTCCGTCGCGACGGAAACGTAGGCGGAAAGAAAAGAGAGCGCTATATGGTATGGAGCGCGCGGGATTCTATCGCGCGTTATTTCCGCGCGGACTCGTGGATGTGACGACCGAGTGTCTAAAATAACCTTTCCCGTATTTTTTCGGACGTTGAACAATTTTTAGGGGATGGGGGCGCATTGTCGGAATATAACTTCTATCTCTCTATATTTTGTATTTTTGAATGTACTGAACGAGGAACGACGATTCTTCTCTTTCTCGCTGCTTTAGGGCCCCCGCGGAATGAAAAATATAAGGAACAAGGAACAGATATTAGCGATTAGGACTAGGGAATCATGAATAAAGCTGGTATAGCATTGATACACAGCTTCCGATAGGTTAAAAATCTATCGCCTGTGTCATTTCCTGTTTCTGCTGCCTATGCTTTTCATTGCATCCGGTTTTATCTGTTCTTTATTCCTTAAATTTTTCATTGTGCGGGGACCTTTAGGAAGAAGTTGTCAATCATAGAACGTTTTACGCAGTCGAAGTGGATCACCAGTTACAGTTTTATACAATAAAGCGCTGCACTGTCCACATCTATCTATCTGGACATATCGATAGCTCTACAATTTCTATCGGTATATAACTCTAAAGTTTGGGTGAGTTAGCCTATATCACGGGATTAGATGGCCGCGCGCGGATTGAAGTGACACGAGACACGTACACGTTCAAGTGTGTCACACTCGAACGGGAAATCGAGCAGGCATCACTTGGGATATTACGTACCGTATTTTCGAGTGATACGAGTCAACCGTAACATCGTGGACGAGGTATTCCAGCCGCGGTGAAGGAGGCGTCAAACGATAGTATAAAAGCCGATGAAAAAATAAAAAAAAAATCAAATTGGTGCTAGTGAAGTAATTCACTTCGCCAGATTTTTATAGGGGATAAAAAGAAGGAATATAAGGAAAATCAACCAAGATTCTCTAAACTTTAAATAAACTAGCATCTGTAGCCATTAAGCTTTGTAAATTTATAGAAAGGCTGTCGTAACTTTTTTAGTCCTAATTACGCCCGTTAAGATCATATTTCCGCGCGCGCAGAGAATTTCTTCCGTAAAATATCAGCGAGAGGGTCAATGCTATCATAGAGAGAGGCGAACAAATATACGGACTTCCATTTCGTTTTCGGCCAGCTCTCGGCAGGCTCGCTGATCGATGCTGAGAATTAACATGCTGCCGAGCCGAACGGCCGCAGCCATCGCTTTGCGCGATATAATCCGAACGTTCTCACGTCAACTCGTCGGTCTCGTATTTTTTTTTCTATCTCATGGTGAATACATACTAGTGCAAACTAGTGCGAGCATTACGAGTTAGAGCGAAAAATACTTGATAATTCGTGGAAAAAAGGGATGAAATTTATGGTAAATATACTTTAATAAGCTACGGTCTCCCAGAGATTACTACTCGCTTTCTTATAGATAACCTTAACGTAAAAAATTGTCGCAACTTTATTCTTCGATCCGTAATTTTTGTAAGAATTAAAGCTGGTGCATTGAAAAATTAACTCTTGAAAAATAGCGATGATATAGCATTTTATCTGATGAATAAAATGTGATAACGAAAAATGTGACGTAATAGACATTAGACATGAAATGCAATTATTGCGGGAAAAAAGCGGAAGGAATATCAAGGGTGACTTATCAGCGTAATTGCCCGAAGTGTAATTGTGTCTTCTACACAATAGATCGATTACCCATCGTCCATCCGTCCCGATATTTTTGTAATATTCACGCATTTCCGTGTCGGATAAATTGCGATGCGAAATTCCGCAGTCGTATTACAATCGCAGCGAACTGTTGCGTTACATTATTCTCATTGACATACAATCTCTTTAGCGATAATTCCCGATAATTGCTTCTCGCAATCGCAGTAGTATCGCTTTTGTTGCCTTCGAGTAACACTCTCACTGAAATCGCGGGAGAGCAAACCTCTCCGAAACGTGTCATTGCGCTGGAAATCTCTTTTCCTCCCTAAGACCGTTTGCGGCGTTCACAGGATTATCGGATCCATCTAATCGGATAATCGCATGCTTATCCTTGGAAAACGACTGCACATCCGCCCCTATTCAGCGGCCCTATATACCCTCGAAACGAATTCGCGCGACGGCGCGGGCGTTTGTTAACCGCTAAATTAAGTACAGAGAGCTCTCTGGCGCGCGGCACACGGCTGATAGAGATCTTAATCCACGAGCTAACCCGGCAACCTCGTAGGATTGATTTCGTACTGTACGTATACGTGCTGTGTAAGCCGTAGACCGTAGACGGCTGCACAAATGGGTCAGGTCACGCGCCACTGCGAAGAAAGGGGTGACCATCAATTAGAACGGCCCTCTTTCGCACGACAAACCGTGCAGCCTGTCACCGCCCGCGTTTTGTCTACTGAAGCGCCGATAAATGTGAGCTGTCCCTATTTTTGAGCCGATCCGTATTAATGGTCCGCGTATACGCGGACGTAACAAAGAGACTCGTTTGTCGTCAGCGGCAAGAGGCCATATTTTCCAAAGTATTTCCGCGTTTACCTTCGCTCGAAGATATTTGGAAAATGCGCGGTGCATTACGCAGTGATGTTTACGCGATAATTAACCGTTTGCGCTTCAGAATTAATAGCAATTACCGGAATTATATAAAACGGAGTTAAATGATATATCGCACGTCGGCTTTAAGCGGCATTCTGCGGAGATTTTCCTCTCGTCTCTCGCGCGCAATTGTTCACGCACTCTGTTCGCGGAGCGGTCTTGTTTCATTCATTATCTGTTTATCGTGCAAGATTGATGTGCAAGATTCCACCCGAGGAAAACCGAACTAACAAAGGAACCTCGCAAACTCGAAAATTCTGATTTTAATGAAACTTCCTACACATGTAGGAGGGGTAAAAAAATGAATTTAGAAATTTTTTGTTGCTGCCCAAAAATGGTTTTAAGGGGCGAAACCACCACTCATATGTAGAGCGGTTTTTACTTTTCTCGATATATCTAAAAAAATATTTGAGATATCAAAAAATGTTTCTTATAAAAGTTTTATAGTAAAATCTTTATTCAACAACATTAATATAATATTTTTTAAAAATAATTTTTTAAACAAAATTTTGATTAAAAATTAGAAAAAAATTTGTTTTTAAAATTTTATTGATGTGGTTAAATAGAGATGTTTTTACCATAAAACATTTATTTGAAACATTTTTTGATATCTCGAATACTTTTCAAAATATATCGAGAAAAGCAAAAAACCGCTCTTATACATATGAGTGGTGGTTTAACCCCTTAAAACCGTTTTTGGACAGTAACAAAAAATTTCTAAATTCATCTTTTTATCCCTCTTACATGTATGGGGAGTTTCATTAAAATCAGAATTTTCAAGTTCGCGAGGTTACCTTGTAAGACACACCGCCGCGCGTAGCAATGGCATTTTCAGAAGGGATCAGCGGGAAATTCGCGCCCGCGCCGCTGCGTCGCCGTATTATACCAATCCGCTAATCCGAGTCGTTTAGAAAATCGAAACGTTATCGCGTTTTCTCCACGCTTTTGTTAATACACCGCTGCGTGTGCGGCGACTGTGACTGTGCGCGGGGGCCACGATAAAATAAATGTTCTCCGTCCGCCGCTCGCTCGCGCGCCCGCGCTTCGATCTATAAATGCACGCGGGTGGCCGCGAACAAGGGAGAAATATCACGGAACGGACTCGCATTTATTCATCGGCCCCCCCAAGCGGTGCTTTCACGCGTCGTATCGCGCGCACTTAATCCTCCGACGTTTCTGATGTACATATCGCGATTGAGAGCCGTGCCTTGTTATCCTTTTCCGCTGACATTCCCCGAGATTTTACTCTGTCCCCGTCGTCCCCGTTTGTTTAATCGCGGATCGACGTATTAATCGGAAATACGAGCGTTCGCGCGGAACAATCGTCAATTTAACGATCCGGGAACGCAGGTGCGAGGATGTCGTTTGTGTGGAAGATAGTCGTTCGGGGCGGAAATTCGAGACGGCCAGGTCGTATATCTGGCGATAATTGAAAACAAGTAAAGCCCCAGGCTTCATTTCAGACATGTCAGATGGAATCCTTATTGATTAACTGTACAGAGTTCAATTGTTGTAATTTATGCTCTTCGGATATTAATTGAAAAGCTCAGCGTGGCAATTAATCAAAATTCACGTTACAATCAGCTCGAGGTAAGTTTTCGTTGTTATAACCGTTTCAGCGGAATTTATCCGATTGTAGTTCTTTCGATTATAAATGGCTGAATTGAAATATTGCGCGTACGATAACAAACACTTTGCATTCGCGTGTATTGACGAATTTGTAAGAATCACGTTTTTATAAGAGCTTATGTGGTGACAAACATATGCGCGTTATAAAATATTCAGGCATAGATGGCGACGTGAATAGGATAGATATATATGAAAATATTTATTTGCAAGACAAATGAGAGAGCGTGCTCGTGCGTGTGATAAGACTGACAAGTGTGCAAACATATTTTTCAATCGGCAAACACGAGCCTATTCGGTGGGGGTTTTCGGGTTTTAGCGTACAGAAAATAAATCGAAGTTCGATTGAATGCTGACACGAGCTAAACTCTGCTAAACGAGACATCCAGAGTCGCGAGAATATTCGAATTAACGGCGCGAAAAACGTAATTGAGCGTAATGTATGTGCTAAACGTTTGCGGACGGTTAACGGACGATAACGCTAATAATTTAGGACGGAAAGTATCATGGCATTGACTTCCTACGCGCTTCCAATCTCTCCACCAAATTATTTATTAACGGACGGCTATAGCCTGAGGCACGACCCAGCGATCACGTTCGTCATCGATAACTATTTTTGGACGCATCCCGAGCACAGTGAAAATTTAAACCAATCAAGCTCTAGGGGCGCTCGATACGAAAATTCCTGCACGAGGAGTTTTTTCCTTTTTTTAATCGAGCTTGCATAGCGCGCATAGATGCAACGTCGCTAAAGCCTCTCGCATATTTATCAGAAGGAGGATAACTTGTTATAAAATATCGTTCGTTAATCGATAGTTACGTCTTCCTCTTGGATTAATCGATATAGTCATCCTCTTGGATTCTATAAATATAATGGGGAAAAAAATCGCGAGGAGTGCAGAGAAATATAAGTATAACATGCAGCGTGCATTAAAAGCTTTTTACCGTCGCGATCGATACGACACACACTCACACACACATACGCATGCTGTAGATCTCTGACAAACAAGCTCTCAATTCAATATAGCAAGGCTATATACTATCTACACAGCTACGTTTGTCATTCATGAAACTGTTGTTGTCAAATCGACATGCGTCCTCTGAAAATGTGGGCACCGTCCTTATTTCACGCACATTTCAGACGTCGTTGCGACATCCAACGAACGAGCGATGCTCTCTATAACATTGAGTTTCGATCTGACAATATGCGGTTTTACAACGAATCTACGAAGAAGCTCCCCAAGTAATGCGCTTCCGCGTGATTCTTTCTGCTTTGAATGTCAAGCCAGTTTCAATATCATCTTTCACACGATAAAGTAAGTGAACAGATTTCTTTGGATTAGAGGGGGACGGTGCTTTTCGGTTTTCGCATTAACGTAAAAATTGTGCAAAAATTATAAATATTACGTCACGCGATCATTCGACACAGAGAAACTTTCATCTAACAATGAAATACACAAGATACAAATTGCACGTTCCAATAATAATGTAAATTTTAAGTATTATCATCTTCACCTAGACATAATTCGTTAAGTTTATAAATTATTACTTGTTTATTAAATAAATAAATTGCGAATTTATCAGCCGAATCAGCCGCGGGGGGTCTTTTGCTATTTGAAATTTACGGCGTTCGAGTTACGAGAGTGAAATTTTATTCCGCGCGGTAGAATTTCCGAAGAGATTAAAGTCTTGAGCACGTATATTAGTCCGTCTGTCTGCTACGTAAAGCCGCGGGGGTTTTTTTTATTAAACGCTCGCATAGTTCTACATTTAAAAAACACTTTATTCGTTGAGCTGTCGGAAATTCTGCGACTTGTCTCAGAGATATGTGTCGTCGGAACGAGCTTCCGAAAGCACGTCGGTTCAGCTTGCCTGCGGCATCATCGTCGCAAAAGCGTCGCCGCGACTGATGTCAATTGTACAAACATGCAACAAATAAAACAGCTATCAATTAGCGTCACAATTGTGCGCTTGCATTTTCCAAGATGTCGCGATTTTCTGTCTATCTATTAATAACGACTATAATAAGAACGATCGCGTTTAAAATTTCATTCTGTAGCATATAATTACATCACGAACAACAATAGCTGTTATCTACGCTAATTAATGGTTGTAGTAATGATCGAGGATCCTCGTTAAGTCGCAACGAAATTGTATTGCTAGAGCGAAAAATTTTGCCGGGCTGCGTTTTCGCGTCGCTCCGCTGCGAGAGATTCTTAATTGGCCTCGATCGAGCATCTATTAATATTCGTTTTCAAACTTCGTAGAAATTTCGTTATCGCTATTGAAGTGTCTACGCGTTGCAGCCACTTCAGTTTGGTCTGATTTTTTAAATAATTGCATTTTTTAAATAATTCCATTTAGTTTAGCGTTGTTCATTTACTTCAGCAAACTTTGAGTGAGAAATAAAGCGCTATTAAAAAAAAAAGAAATATGTATATGTTTCTTCTCCGACGAATAGCACGAATCCACATTTTTCGAAATACCGAAGCTCATGAAAAATGCATGAATCTATCTTGCAAGTGCTATCAAGAGCAGTGTTCCTCATATCAGCTTAATCGAGCGGATCGGGTTTTCGTGGAATTACAGCGAAATCGCGACATCCGTTTTATCAAGAGTCTCCGGCTAGAGCGCGATGATATCGGCGGAATGTGAGTGCTCCGATATCGCGGTACGCGGAACGGAGCGATAAGCGCGCGTGATGGGCATGCACGCGCGAGAGACGTGCGAAAAACGAACGCGTGCGACACATAGAACGACATAGAACAGGCATTAAAGAAAAAAAAACGAGTAATTAAAACGTGCCAACACAGAAAAGCGCAAGGCGCAAGCGAGAGTGATAGAGTGTGGAGTTGGTATACCGGCGCGGGACTGACCGTCGTGGAGCGGATCTATCGTGTGGATCATAAGTTGCAGCAGGCCGTGCCGGAACTTGGCGTGGCTCTCCCGTGTAGAGTGAGACGACGAGCCCCCGTGGGATTGCTCGCACCCTTGTCCGGAACCGGTGCCGACGCCGCTGCCGCCGCCGCCGCCGCTGCTGCTGCCGACCCTGCTGCTGCATCCGGCCTCCCCGGGCGCCGGGATGCTTCCGCACGCACCCGACGCACCGCCCACGCTCGTCTCGCTATTGTTGATTGCGTTCGGATGCTGCTGAAACACACACACAACGCCATTTCGGCGTTCAGTGAAAGGTTTCACAAGGATTGTCGTCGCGCGCGTTTGTGTGCCACTCGAGGCACGTGTGTCACGAGGGAACTATACCGCTATACCGCTCTGTAGGGGTGGAATTGTTCGACATGGATAGGAACGGAAATGTTTTTTTTCTGGAAATATCCCATGCAGGATCAGTTGCATTTGGCTTTCTCTACAACGAGGGAAATTCGGGTATACGCTACGTAACTTTATTCCACGGTTCCATTATCTTCGATTGGAAGGGAAGACAAAAAATCCGTGGAAAATTCTGAATAATTTTGGCACTATGTTTTGCATTTGGCGTATTTTTCTAAATAATAATTCACGATTATTGTACACTTCTTTTATCGCGATTTATTTTGCTATCGATTAATATAGAAAGCTGTAATTAACCCGCGGGGTATCTATGATCAGAAGTAGTCACATCTGTTTCTAATCAGGCTCGTTAATGTTACGACCTTTGCGTTCTCCGGAATATAAATTTTGCTCGTGCGAACAGAGGGAGATTGCCGGGATTAAAACTCGCGCTTAGTAACCACAGACGATATCGTGTGGCCGGGACTAATTAACATTTTCGGTTTGCGTGGTAACAAATGCCACCGCAACATTTAAGCATCACGCGGTTGTGTACTTAGGCCAAGTGGGTACACATTACATCGCCTCATCGCCTTTACTTATTCATGAATCAAGTGGCTCGGTTCTTATTTCACAGAACGCGTTGCAATTAGACTTTCCATTTCGTATCTGAACGTACAATCGAATCGTAGAGTGTTACTTCCGCTTTATAAAATTGCTTAAAGATGAAAGAGTTAACAATTAAGAATTCTAATAGACTCGACTGGCTATCATCGTCAGGACAATACGACCATTTATTTGGGTCAGATTATCGCTAAGGTATTTCAGACCATGGATTTTGATTTGTCTAAATTAACGTAATTTTGATTATTTAAATAATTTTTTACAATAAATTAAATTATTTAAATATGATGCTTATAAATAAGCATAAAAATTACGTTAATTTAGAAAGACCAAAACCCATGGTCTGAAATGTCTTGACGATAATAATCTAACTAAAATTAATGGTCGTATCGACATGATAGCTAGTTGAGTCGATTAGAATTCTTAATTGTTTATTAGTTTCTGGCGAAGTAAATGTTTCTTATTTGGGATGAAAGAGTTCATTTCAGATTAATCCCGATATTTAGATTGTGCGGTTTATCGCGGGTATCTTATGAGCAACGAACGGCGTTATTCACGACACCTCTTTCGTGCCGCGAGACGAGATGAGACTCTCGTCTCGAAAAGAAATTCTCGTCTCGAAAAATCTCATAATTCTATAATAAAATTTTCTGCCGTTTAATCCTTATTTCCGTTAATAAGTAAGACAATTACCTAATCTAAACATATTTACTCCGTAATTTGGCTCATGCATGTAATGGGGCGTTGGAAATCGTGCAGTTCGGAGCTGCAACTTCAAAAAAATCTGAAGCCAAGAAAGCCATAAGAGAAATTCCCTTATAGAATTCTGACATTGGCGTAGTATTTATAATAAATAACTGCAATTTAAAATAAATAAACAACTGTATAAGAAATTGCTTTTTTTGGGTTATCCCTTGAGTTGTGTATGCTTCCTTGAGTATTACGTGTCCTTATTTAACTTCTTTCTATAAAACTGCGAGGGTTTGTTTACGACGAGTTATGCTTCACTTCTAATCAGTCCACAATTTAGGGCCAATTTCACCAACCACAGTTAGTTTAACCGATGGTTAAAGTTAACAGAATTGACCAATAGAAATGAATCCACCCTGCTTTCTATTAGTCAATCCTGCTAACTTTAACCGTCGGTTAAGCTAACTGTGGTTGGTGAAATTGGCCCTTAGTGATGAAGAAAAAAATATTTTTGATTTAGATATATCGAGATTCTCGTCTCGTCTCGATATGTTTCGAGACGAGATTTTTCTCGTCTCGTCTCGTCTCGAAATTTCTCGTATCGGCGGCATCACTACTTTCGTGGGAGGATGAACAATAGAAGGTAAACCTGTATTCTCTCGCCCCGGTTGATTCGTACGAGCACGTTGTCGTTTGCATAGACATAGACATTACTTCACGTGAGCCGCATATTAGAATGATATCGATAATGCATATGGTCGAACGTATGAAATAATGACGAGGTTGGCCCGTACGTGTCATCGTCCGTCGAGTTCATCGAAATGCCACGATGTTTTCCAATTATTTTTCTCCCTCAGGTATGGCGCCAACTTTTCCGCGACGGAATTTCCAGCGCAACGACGACGACGACGAAATAAATCCGAGGAATGATGTTCGACGCGCATTAGTGAATCGTGTCCCGTAATAACTTCCACGGCGTAGCAAAATAATGATATTACTGCGGAACGACATTGTGCCAGTCGCGGTCGTCGCATGTCGCAACTTGTAAACGTTTTGCGGAATATAAGCTTGCTGCCACTGACAGCGCGATATGTTAACTATATATCCCAACATACAAAACGAGTTATGACGCGCAAACGTATAAGATTTGACGAAAGGTATTTTGAAGAACGTGTTCTGTTCTTCCAACGAAATTTAGATTTGATCAGGTAAAGTCTTGATAAAACGCGTTAAGTTTTTGATTTTTAACTATAATGGACTTTTTCTCAGTAAGTATATTTAATATCGGACACGGAAATAATGTGAGAGTCCATTTTACCTTGTAATTTTATTAAATAACGAACCCGATGTACTCGTATAGTGCGACAAAGATGTTACATGAAAATTGCGTTAACCGATAACGATATTACGGACATGCCCTGTGCCCAGAATATATTGTGTGATTTTGACGCCGCTTCGCGAAATCTCATAATGCGTAATCGAATCCGGACATAGCCTTGTTATAATTTGAAACGCCATAACCCTGTTTGAGAGATTATCCCGACGTTGAATCTAAAACGGTCGAGATCCGTCTGTAACGCGAAAAAAAACCGATAAAAATTGACGTGAGAAGACAAGAACGTTGCGTTCCAAAAAAAGAAAACAAAACATTTTGCGCAAATGATCGAAGTTATTCGTAGCTGTCTTGCTTATTGTGTATACGCTTTGTATTTTAAGTTACAATTGACGTTGTTATCTGCGAGTGAGTCTCTGTCGTGGGTGGCTTTTCTAGCGGGCGATGCGTGTGGGCTTTGCCATCAATGGCGGATATACCTGCCGATGATATGAATGCTGATAGATGCGAGTCTAAAGCGCGGCAAAGCCGAGAGACCTCGCACAGAGCTCGACGAGCTGCGACAGCGGAGATACGGGTTTCTGCCATTGTCACTCAGTTGTCAGGGTAATGAACTTTCTAATTACCAGAGGCGCCTGCGGTGCCCGATTTGAAATTCGAGACGGCGGTGTAGCCGCGAAAATTATGGCGGAATTGTCGCGCGCCGCGGCTCCGCGACAACTTTTGGAGGAATAGCGCTCAAATATTTAAAGGAGATTACAATTATGCGACGTATATCTCTATTATTAAATCTGAGATTATTAAATCTCGCGTGACTCCGAGCTGCCTTTAGAAATTGACAACGCTCTGCAAGTTCTGCGAAACTAACGGTAAACAATTTACCGAGCGGTAAACGATTTACTGGGAGAGATAATTATAGAGTAATTACGCAAAGCAATGGCTTGTACGTCACGTTCCATGTGTAAAATATCTACAAGTTTCTTTACTTGTAAAAAATGTAATTTGCGAATATTAATTAATAATTTATTATTATTGCTCTGATTGCTAGAATTATTCTCTCTGATTACTATAATTACTATAATTATTATGAGTTGCGTTGACATTTTCTAGCTATTTGTTAATACTCTCAGTCCATTTGACACCGATACAAACCATAATTCGTTCAATAATTATCGCTGTTTTAAACGTCATTTACACACTCGAATAAATATGCAATCTTGCAATAAAATTATACATAATAATAAAACGTTTTTCACACGCAATAGTGATATTAAGTTTCCTGGCATTCACATTATTAAAAGAAAATATATATTTATTTATATAATATGCATATAAATGGCATATATTTTATAATTGCTTATAGTCGCTGATCAGTCGAGTACATCAAATAGTTCGCAACTCATTAGCACATAACGTTACTAAGTTGATTATCACTTTGCTAATTGCCAACTTTACTCATTAACTGTCTGATTTTTATTCTTGGCTTGAGATAAGATTATCTATAACGTTACACGGCGTGCGCAACGTGAATTATCATTCTCGCAGGAAGAGGAATTAATAAGCGAAAACCTTCGTGCGGTTGTGGCATGCTGTTATCTGGCGAATTATTTAATAGTCTCGCAGGGCGAAGCACGCAAACAACTTTTCTCGTATCTTCCTAATTAAATGCTGCGATTTTTTCGCAGCAAAGCCGCATGTTGTCTTACACGCATAACGCTTTCGAGCTACAGGAAATATTACCCGAGATTTGATGATTTCCATACGATATGGAAACAATTCTCTATACGATACATTTATAAATGCTGAGATTTTTTAAAATATTCAAATTTTTCACAAATATCTCTTACAGAAATTAAATACTGTAAATAATTATTTGGCTAGTAATTAATTACTTATTTTAAGTATTAAAAGTATTAAAAACAGTGCTTTTAATACTCAAAATAAGTAATTAATCACATAGCCAAATAATTACTTAAAATTTACAATATTAAATTTCTGTAAAGGCCATTGCACGTAACAATGTTTTAGTTGTAATCGTAAGGCCGTAAGAAAATAGACCAATCACAGTCGATTATTCTTCTCGCGCTTGAAGATTTTAATGTTAAAGTTTTTTTTTTATTAATAGCACTAATAATTGTTATCTGAATCGTGAAGCGAAGCTTTGTTTCGAAATTCAAGATATACTTGATTGACGTCACAAACGGTTGCCACCGGAAAGGCCGTACCATCTGCACCGGTCTCGTAACTTCTTCCCTTCGACAGCGCACTCAAAGGAAACTTGAGTCGACTTATCAAGTATTTCATTGGGTTAGAGAAAAGATCCGTCGATTCCGAAAACTTTCCACCTGCAACTTGTCGATTCGCTTACATTTTTCATCAATTCTCGTGTGACTTGCGTTACAATGGTAACTCACTTTTCCACGTTCTATGTATCTGTGTGTCGAAGTCTTATACGAGTCGTTTCTTTGCAATACTTAACATAATAAAAAAAGTCGTTGAAAAGACGCAAGCAGGTTTCGAGGTAGCGGGCAAAAGAAGCCCAGGTAGCAGAGTGACGTCAAATGACGTATTAATTTCGTCTTAAGGGGGGAGACTCGTGTCTTATAAAATTTTTTTGCATTTTTTTTTGCTTAAAAAATTTATTTTCTATCTGAAGAACATATTCCCGAAGTATTAAAGCCAAAACACAACGCTAAAGGTCCCTGAGAAGTCATCAAAGTGATGAGCTCAGGATTTGCCGCTTTGTAGATCGAAAACTTTAAACGCGTTTTTCTCAAAACGTATTTTTTTGCGCGCCGGAGAATGTCACTCAAAATCTAATCAACCGATTGACTTGAAATTTTGCACAGATATTTTTCAACTTATTGGCATGAGCATGAACCTAAATATACATTAAAATTTTTATAATAAATATTATTTTTGGCCATTTGTTTATAAAAAAAATCGTAAAATTTTTTTAAAACGTCCTCCATTTTTCAATTTTTTTTTGCTAAATTTAGGTTCATGCGCATCGGAGGATCATAATTTAACGAAAAAATTGTGGTTCGTTGATTTCCGCACAACCAGCGGCACGAGTGGTACAGCACCCCCGGGTCTCCTCCTTGACGAGAGGGGGGGACATCAGGGGGTGAGAAGTTCGGTGTCCCGGCGGGGTGAACGGGGCGCCGAACACACTCTCGGGAACAACGAGAGGAGTGGCGGGGTGAAGTGGTGTCACACCCCGCCACACAACGGATAAAGGATCAGCCGTGGGGCCGCGAGCTGTAGGCGCGAGAGACGCGGGCCTTTCATTGGGCCATGCGCTGGAGACGCCCCGGACGTAGTGATAGCCAGTTCCCGGGGCGTCCCCAAGGCGCTAAGTCGGACACCCATGGGGTTTTAGTAGGTAGGTCAGGCGCCTGCCTTAGGGGCAAGCACTAGGTGCATCCCCCCGTAACCGGCACGCGCGCGTGGAATCCCACACTCCCCCCGTTCCTCTCCCCGGAGGGCCGGGGAGGTCTTCCCTCTCACAACACTTGAGGGGGCTGCCGGACCTGCAGGTCAGGTTCGAGAACCCGGCAGGAGAAGATTTTCCCATGTAAAAAAAAAAAAAAAAAAAAAGGTTCGTTGATTTCAGTTCATTACAAGGACCTGGGCATTCTCCCGCGCAAAATCTAGACGACAACTTCGAGCAGCTGCAGCGCCGCCATTTTGTATTTTTTCTAGTATAAAAAATTTTTTTCTTGTACATTTCATCGTCAACATTATCATGTTGTTTTATTAGGATTCAATAAATACTCTCAGTTCTTTATAAAAAATTATCAAAAAAAGGGTTAAAGACACGAGTCTCCCCCCTTAATGACGTCTCTAACGTCATTAAGACGTCTTTGGACGTCATCTTGCTACCTGGGAGGCTTGTCTTTGAATTTCTGCTGACTATTTTTCCGGTGGTAATTGTTCTCATTCTTCAATATTTTATAACGTCAAGGAGGCCGGAAGACTTCTGCGGTAATATCGAGTCGAACGGCAGGAGTGCGAACGCAGCACACAAAGGTATCTAAAGTCCTCGGCGATCTTTGTTGAAAATTGGCACGGTTCCTCTCTTTTTCTCGTACTTTCGCCGATGTCTGCATCTATGTATAAAGATCTCTTTATATTTCAAACGCTGATCCTGTCAGTTGCAAAATTTGTGCCTTAACGTTAGTTCAGCATTACTTCCGGCTGTTTGTCTACGTTAATTGTTTGCTATTACGTACCGCAAAAGAGGCCATTCATTCATCTTATCAATGAAATTTAGTTATTACATTCAATTATATTTTTCAAATTTAATTTAGCGTATGTATAGTTAATAAAAATAATTTATATACGTCTAAATAATTTATACACTTTATTTATATATACTTTAAATTTAAAAAAATATCTTAGTTTTATATTTAGGGTAAGTCGGGGAAAGTTGCCAGTAGATCGATGATGCCACTCGAGTCCTTTTTTCTTCGGAATTTGCGTGGCGGCTCTCAGAAACTTGTTATTTTATTCTTTTGACGCACTTAATATCGTGGCGCTCGCATGATGTGGTTTGGGCGCAACGTCTTGCGACGCATGATATTGTTGCGTAATTATGTATAATCTCACTTGAGAAGGACCCAATCGGGGTCGAAACGTTGTGAGACGAATGAATAAATAGAAATTGGCCAGTTGGGTCGCTTAATCTCGATTATTATTTTTATCTACGCACTGGCGGATCCAATAATTTATTCCATTGAAATTATATCATATTTACGAAAGAAAAACTTAATGGAGCCAATTAGTCTGAAGAAAACATCTTTGCATCATGTAAGTAAAGTTGTAAAGAATAGGAAAATAACAATATGGGACACATCGAAAATCAACGCCATACTACTATACCGGACTCTGAGAGAGAAATGAAGACTTGAAAATAAAAAATTGTCCAAAGGAGGACCAGGTTCTTCATCATGAAGATTGTGGAAATGGTAGTGCTTAACTGTATTAAGTGTAATGCTTGGACAACAACCCTTTACATAATTAACTTGCTAAGAATTATGATAACCAGCTTGGTGATCAGCTGAAGCCAATATTGAAATTTATTTACGCATAATTTCGAAAAATGTCCAAGGAAATTGTATTTACCAATTGTTAATAGTTAAACAGTTTACTGTTAAAAATAAATCAATGTTTTTGTACATGTATTACACTTCATTTATTGAGTGTTACATGTTTCTCCAGTACTCGTATCTTCTCCATATGCAAGTGGTATCTTACTCAGGTATAGAAGCAAGATCATCAGTTATTCATATGGATAAACACATAATCAAATTGCAATATTTTAACGATAACTTTTAAGATGGCTATTTTCAGCACTATTATGTGAAAACTTAAGTATCATCTTGCAAAAATTCCGAAGCGTATTGGTTTATTCATATTTCTATAATATTTCTTATAATTATGGCATCTCCCCCCCCCCCCCCACTTACCCTATATATAAAATAATATTAAATATATAATATATTTATAAAGATTAAATATTGAGCAAAGAGAAATACGTAACAAATAATACATTTAAGGAAAAAGACTGACCGAGAGAATCGTTAATTTCCAAGTGATCGCTCAACGTTAAGCAAATTGTAAGCCGACTAACGCGATCGCGAAACCTGATAAATGTAAAACCCGCGCGAGTGTCATTTTAACTGGAAGTGAGAAGTTACGAGAAACACGCGATCGATTTACCAAATGGAAATCCATCCGTCGTGGCGATCGACGGGCATTCTACGTTCGAGGTAACATCGAGTCATAGAAATCGACGGACTTTTTCACAGCGATTCTCGGAAGTTATCGTCGCATCTTTCTAAGGAACGAAGGACGAGGATTTCACTCTCTCTCTTTCTTTCTCTCTGTCAAATCCTTTCGTGCTCCGGATACTGAGTCATACAAAAATCGATGCGATGGAAAATTAAGGGAGGGGAAAGAGGGAGTAAGAAGGGAAGGGACGTTTCGCCCATGAACATAACTTTCGAATAAGCGTTGAACGAATGGACCTCCGTCACGGAAGCAGATGATTCTCCGGTAATACAAAAAAATTATGAATAGCCCGAAACATAATATCCGCCTCGTGCAATGTCACAAAATTACAGGGTCTCGCCGATTCTGAGATATACGATCGTTCCTTATCAGCAGAAATTGCATAATGTTATGTTTCGCGTCGTGATTAAATGCAAACGCATTAATTAGTACCGATTTCGTCTGTGTTAAATCGAGAGATGAAATTGCTTCGAAACCGTTACGGCGCATTGATAAAGACAGTCGTATTAGTCGTATGGAAAAGCATGTGATTGCTGCATTCTAATTATTTCTAATTGAATATTATCATCGACAATGAAGGAGATTGCTACACGACAGGTTGTCGGCTGCAATAATACGGTAGGTGCCTCGAGTATTAAGTTACGCTCACATGAATGAGTAAGCAGCTTACGCGAGTTCGTAGTAAATTTATACAAGCTAGTTTTACTATTGCACGTTTGTGTACGTGTAAACGATTGAGATTTCATAAGTCCGCTTTTACCGATTATTGGGGAACTTATCAAAATGCTTCTAAGTAATGTCGTGGAATTATTCAGCTCTTCGTGACTTTACTTGATTATTGGGATACTTAGTATCTCCTGAGATAACAAAACTCGCTTTAAATGACGAAAAATTGTAAACCATTTTTATGAATGTACTCCTTGTTTTTCGCGTACATTATTTATATAGGCGATTTTTTTGTAAGTAATAATTAATATTGTATTAAATAAATCAATAAATAATGCAGTAATATTAAAAATTATTAAAAAATGTTAAGAAAATACATTCAATAATAAATTAAAAAATTCTTTTTTTGTTTGTTATTATCTGAATGTTGAGGTTGCTATAGTTCTCCATCGGGCGCCTTCCCAGGTGGCGGATTGGGGAATGCCTCCCAGACCTGGGTGGTACCGAGGAAATGAAATACTCGGGGTAGACCAAAACTAGCGCTGGGTAGTGGCAGCTGGTTATCCAGGACTGGCCACGGGCGGAGTGCTGACTGTGAACCAGATAGCAGAAGGCGCTATGGTATCCAGGACTGGCCACGGGCGGAGTGCTGACTGTGAACCAGATAGCAGAAGGCACTATGGTATCCAATAGTACGGCTTCTGTACAGCGGTGTGGAAGGAAAGGGAAAACCACCACACTAATCTCCCAAGAAAATCAAATCCAGATTGATTAGAAATTATAAGGATCCTGGGGACCCGACTGACAATCGGCGCCAGCCTAGCTCCGGGCTGGGTGGTGTATGTGGCAACGGGAAACCAGGTTCCACATGCGAAATTGGCGACTGGAATGTCGAACGCGAAGAAGCAGGCTTTCTGGAGATGTAACAGATTTGCGACGTGGAACGTGCAGGGTTTGGTACAGCACCCAGGCAAATTGCAGATAATAGAGAAAGAGAGAGAGAGAGAGAGAGATGGAAAACTATAACATTGCGATACTAGAATGGCTGAGACACACTGGAAAAGTAAAGGACATGACAGCGAAAGCAGAAATAACGTGGCGGTAATTGTGCCAGCAAAGCTGCGAGACGCGGTATGCGGGTACAACGCCCTATGCGACAGAATCATTCATGTGAAATTCCAGGGCGTCCCAAATATGCTAATCCAGGATCCAGGTCTATGCGCCGACGACCGCAGCGGAGGAGGAGGAAGTTGATAAGTTTTATGGCAAACTGAAAGAAGTGCTTCACACTCCATACCGAGTTGGGAAATAGTGATGGTCCTAGGGGATTTCAATGCGAAAATCGGTACAACAAATGAAGACCAGCACCTAAAGTAGGTGGTAGAAAGTTTCAGTTTTGGAGAAAGAAGGAACGATAGAGGAGAGAAACTCATGGATTTCTGCTTACAGCGGAACCTCTCTATAATAAACACATACTTTCAGCAACACCCACGGAGATTGTACACATGGAGATCGCCTGGAAACCGCTACAGAAATCAAATTGATTTTCTTCTTATAAGTGCGAGGTGGAGAACGTCCGTGATGAATGCCAAAATATATCCAGGGGCAGTATGCGGTATACGTAGTGACCACCAGCTGCTGGCATTGGATTTCAGGTGTCGGCTTAAAAGAAGGGCCAAGCGTACCCTAAGACCAACTAAGATGACGGACGCGGAATTAAATCTGTTTAAGGACCGCATAGAAGATGCTCTGCCCACATATAACACCCTGATCCCTAGGGATATTATTGATACAGCATAGAATACAATAAAATCAGCGATACAACATACAGCTGCTTAATGTCATCAGCCAAGAAGTGTCCGGAAACCATGGATTAGCGAGAGTGATCGAACAAAGGAAGGCATTTAGAGGGGTCCCGGAAGGATGGGCTTTGTACAGACAACTGTTCAAGGAGGTTCAACGGCAACGATAAAGAGAACTATATAGCTGAGTTCTGCCTGGAAATTGAGAGACACGAACACCGGAATGAAACAAGAAATCTCTTTGAAAAGTTAAGCTTCTGGCAAATGAATTCAAACCAAGGAACTGGACGGTAGAAAACGGGCGTATCGAGTTTGAGGTAAAGAAAGTTTTAAAAACTTGGAAAAATTATTGCATCGCGCTGTATAAAAAAGAACCAGCACAAGATGGAGATGTAGTGATGGACTTGAATGACTCAGAGCCCGAACCTGACGTTTTACTATTGGAGGTCTAGGAAGCAATTTCAGCCCTAAAGAAAGACAAAGCGTCGGAGTATGATGGTATCTCGGGGGAACTGTTACAGAAACTGAGAGAGGAAGGAATTCGAGTGCTGACAATGCTCTGCAACAGTGTGTGGAAAGCTGGAAAATGGTCAGCTGATTGGGCGACGTCACTCTTCATCCCAATCCACAAAAAGGATCTAACCACGAAATGCAGCAATTATCGTATACGATATCCTTAGTCTCGCATCCTAGTAAAATTCTTTTAAGAATACTTCAGCGACGTATTCAACTATATCTTGATCGACAGATTCCTCAGGAGCAAGCGGGATTTGTTAAGGGCAAGGGTACAAGAGAACAAATTTTCAACTTGCGTCAACTTGTTGAAAAAGGACGCGAGTTTGGGATATCCATGATCATATGCTTCCTAGATTATTGAAAGGCGTTTGACCGTGTAAATTGATCGCGGCTGTGGAAGGTCATGGTTGAAATGGGAATCCCAAAGCACCTGCCCAGGTAGGAATCACATGTCATTTTGACGTCAATTGACGTCAAAATGACATGTGCTTCCTGCCAGGGTGGTGCTCTTAATAAAAAATCTTTATGAGGCAAACTTGACAAGAGTGTGCCTTGAGTCGGATGACTCATCTCCCTTTAAAACTGAAAGAGGAGTGCGCCAGGGATGTATACTGTCGCCAAGGTTGTTCAACATCTACAGGGAATTCATAATAAAAAGAGCATTGGAAGGTTGGAAAGACGGAATAGCTATTGCGGGTAAAAAAATATCGAACCTGAGATACGCGGATGATACCACTCTGATTGCGGCAACAGAGCAGGAAATGATCAACCTGCTACATCATGTTAAGAGCGAAAGCAGTAAGTTTGGACTCAAAGTTAATACGCAGAAAACTAAGATTGTGACAATCGACCGCTCACAGTTGCTGCGACTGACGGGTCCATTATTGGACAATCTGGAAACCGTCGAGGAGTTTGTTTACTTGGGCTCGCTCATCACTAATAATGGCACCTGCGAGGCCGAAATTAGAAGAAGGATAGCGATGGGCAAGAGTTGCGGCTAGCCGTTTAACTGGAATCTGGAGGAGCCGAACTATATCTAGGACCACTAAAGTGAAGCTTATGCGCGCGCTCGTGTTCGCCGTATTCATCTATGGGGCTGAGACATAGACAAATAAAAGCGTCAGACAGGAAGAGGATCGACGCTTTTGAGATGTGAAGTTAGAGGCGTCGATCCTGCTCCGTGTCCCGTGGACGGCCTACAGGACAAATGAATTCATTTTCCGCGAACTGAAGATCAAGACCAGGCTCTCGGCTGCGTGCATGCCTGAGGAGAACCTTGCAATTCTTTGGACACATCACACGACGAGGAGAGAATAACTTGGAGAGATTGATAGTGTCTGAAAATGTGGCAGGTTGCAAAGGGGACGTTCACCTACGCGCTGGACGGACCAGATACAAAAGGTCACGACAGAACGGTTTCAGTCAAATCTGAGAAGGGCAGAGGACCGCACCCAGTGGAAGGAGATAGTAGACTAAGTAGACCATTTGGGATTTGATCACTACCCTCAGCCATGAGGAATCGACTAGAGAGAGAGAGAGAGAGAGAGAGAGAGAGAGAGAGAGAGAGAGAGAGAGAGAGAGAGATTGTTGGGGTATCGCATTTATTATAAAATTAGATTATAGAAATTGTATATCAAAGCCAAATTAAATGAAAAATTCTGAAACCAAATTAAATGTATTAAAAATTCTTTTCTTTTCAGAATTCTCTTTTTGTCGTAATAGAAACTTTAACACATATAATTATACGTTACATATATATTACACACATATTATGGCAAAAAGCTTTTTTGTCGTAATATGTGTGTAGAATATATGTATAATTAACGGTGGTTAACTGAAATCGTAATAATCGCAATTGTCAATTTAATTTACGTTGTATATTGTTGTATATTTCCATTATTATCGTTTGCTTTTGTACGCTTGTCAAGGACTGAACAGAGTTACAGTTTGCATTTTAGAAATAATAACTATCGTTACGAAACCGCTTTGCATTAAAATTACCAGTCTTCGTTACACAACCACGTCAAGTGTATAGCTAAACTCTTAATGTACAAGCGCTATATCTTCTCAATTTCTATTTTACTTAACGTCTGCTAATGCACAGCACCATTAATGAGCCACGTATTCTCAAACAACCGCAATATTTTAATTAGAATTACGCAAGAAGACCTTCCTCCCTTATTTTCTAAAAAGCTTTGTCTTATCTACGCTTTTATTATCGTTTCGGTAAAGTTCCCGTATATTCATGTAATATCGAGTATCGTGTAGCTATCATCGTCCCGTTTTTAAACAAAATTGATTTTGCGTCCGTGTACTGGTAACAGTATACTGATATCGCGCCTGATATTTTCTAGAGGCTAAGCCTCGTATTTTCTCCGCTTATGTTAGATATATCGTTTTACGACTTTTCCAAGTATTTTCGTGCTAGCGACGCATATCAAGTTTGCATTCGATAGTTAGGTAGCTTATATCCTGGGTCCGCAAAACCGCCTGTTCTCCATAAAGGTGAGTCTAAAATAAAAGAAATGGGTCAAGCATATAGACTGTGTGCCGGATAGAGCAAAATTGAGATAATTACTATTCCGTTCGAGGTAAGTGGAAAGAGAGTTTTATATAAGGGTCTACTTATTACACTTATTACATAAAAATTATTGATGTACAATTTACGCAAATTTAAATTCAACGATCAAGTTTGAATCAAATTGACAATACAAAGAAAGGTATTTACATTTGATTATGTAAATAAAGTAACTATGTTACCGATAACGCAAAAAAGCATAGTAAAATCGATGTGCAATATATCGCTGGAGGATGTTCTCTCATGCGATTATCTGTTTTCCGATGTGATAATTAATGGCCTGTTATTGATGAGTATAGTATTTACGCTCGGAAACACCTATACATTAGCAATCGCTGGAGATCATACTATCCTAAGGATATTGAAAATAATATTATAATGCAGTACATTGTGTGTTATACTGCAAAAAATTGATCCACATAATATGATATTAAAATATATAACGTTCAATTAACATATAGCGTTTAAATCTACAATCTCAACAAATAATGAGAATTGTCAAATATATATTTTCAGTAAAATAGTATTGCTAATTGCCTTTCATATTGATTTTGAAACAAATATAATGTTTTTATTAGAATTATCAACTTCTAAATGAATTCATGCGATCCTTAGTCACTATAAATTATTGTTCATATTTGTATTAATATTATATTATGCTATAAGCGTTTTTTCTTTGTATATAATTCAATATTGGAACAATGAAGATGGGAACGGTGATTGCGGAAATTTTACGCCCCACTTACTGCCCCCAGGATATTCACATTAACGTGAAGTCAGCGATAAAAGCGCGCGGGTCATAAGTTTATTAAGGGCGCTCGTAAAAGAGGAGTTTGAAAGATCGCGAATGTATACAACGCTCATTCGTAAAGATAATATATCTGAGGGAAAAAATCTGAAAAACCATTTCCCGAAATGGAAAGAAACCCGGTGCGCGTAAAAAAATGTACGATGTCGAGGACAATTTGTTTGTATCCGGTGTATTTATTCTGGGAAATGTCACGGAGAGCTTTCTCTCTCTCTCTCTCTCTCTCTCTCTCTCTCTCTCTCTCTCTCTCTTCTACGTGATATCTCTCGGAATTTCTTTTTACTGAAATTGGATTCGTTCCCGTTGGTTCGTCAATGCTGCTGATTTAATTTGGTCAATGAATTAAAGTCTCAGATATCTTATGAAGTGGAAATATCGTCCTTTTAATTATAGATGATAAGATTAGTACTGTAACATACAACAATGATATTATTTCGCATTTATATATTTTATCTCTCACAACGTTTATATATAAATGTTTATAAAGGTTAAATGAATGATGCTTAAAATAAACTAAAAATAAAGAAATCAAACAGTTTTCTGTAACAAGGTATATCGTATCAAAATATTTTTGAAACCAGCGTGAATAAATAATGAGCATAATTTACTCATGCGCAACGTTTTCATAGTTCTCTATGATTCTGAAATTATACCAGATTACATTTATTATTACGGTACATGCAAAAATACTTTTGTTATACTTGAGACATTTTCTTTGCACGTTTGAGAAATGTAATTTTTACCCTTCCATTCATTTACTAAACTTAGAACAATTTATTTCGCAGACAATAAAATAAGAAATTCTTGTAAAAAGAGCACATTTATTTACGATAGGCTATTAAACAAATTAAATATATTTAGAAATATGTTACATTTTTTATTTTAAGTTAATGTGCGACGTAATGCTGATATATATGCGTCTTACATTCCCATTTTGTAGTAAGATCAAGATCGTAAGATATCTTACGAGAACGAGAGGAGAACAAAACACGAATGATTTTTATCTTATTATCTTCATTAAATCATTTAAATCAAAAAACAAAATAAATTTTTAAAGACAGATGTCGATTTAATATGTTACAAGCACGAATATAGTCCTTTAATTTCTCCTTTTTAAAGAATAAATACGCAATGTGATGACACATATCAATGTGCATTATAAAAAACCTCATTGAATAAATGAATTTAGATTAGCATTAATAATTTTATCATAAAATTTAAAGCAGCACACACGATTAGTTATCAAACAAAGTCGTGATTAAAGCATATTTTAATTAAATCTGCTGCGTGACAACTTATACAATAACGTATGTATTTCGTATAACGGACGAACTCAAGTAATAATTGATGCAATTGCATTATCATGGGTAAAATGCATTAGACGATTATTATTCTTTTTATGATGTAACAACAGAGAGATTAACTTGACTGGATGCTGAATTGGAAAGTTCACTTTGAACCAGTAGTTAATATTAAAGCGCCCAGAATTTGCGTAAATACATATAACATACCTATATGTATATATCGAACGGTTCATAAATGTATAAGTGAACTATTTAACTATATAACAATGACTACAATCTGTGGTGGAAACGCGAAGGATTATCACACTCGTGTTTGCAATGACCAAATTGCATTACACTAATTTAACCATAATAAATCGATGGTCAGGAACAAGCAAAAGAGATATTTTTTAGGAATATTGTTTAAAGCTAAAGTTGTGTATATATATATATATATATATATATATATATATATATATAAAATATGGTCTTCTCACATACTTTGTACACATCAATAAGCGACAAAAATATACAAGTATCACATTACACGTGCATGACATTATAGTCAATATCTTATACCACAGAATTGCAGTTTAAAATTCCATTTGCGTCACACTATACTTCTAGCGTCGTTTAAATCTAGAATGTCATTGGTGACAGTATCCCTAAAAGCAAAGTTATAAATGTCGCAATAAATTCTATTTTTGCTGTTGCGCATAGTTGAGATACGCAAGCGTAAGTGTTGTCGAGTCGAGTTTTATTATTAACCTATTTATGTGTGCTTCACGTAGTTAGGATAAAAGGTAGTTGTAATTGCGGAGCAATGAGCTAAAATAAAAATATTCAACAGAGAGAGAGAGAGAGAGAGAGAGAGAGAGAAATCTGCGTGTCGAAAGATAAATAATTAATAAAATTACACATGGCCAAATAATGAGGCTGCTCGCATATTAAGCTCTGTTAATTTTAAGTTAACTTAGGTAGCAAAGCTGAAGTATTCACCTGCATGCTCAATGTAAATCAGAGAACTATCTTTTATTTGATCAGGAACACTTTCCGCGAATCAGCAATCTTTGTTCTCCGTTATGTTTGTCCGATAAGGATATACACGGTATAATAATACTCGATTGTCATTGGAAAAGTAAATATAATTACCGCGATAGATTGCTGTTAGCGATTTAATTCGGATTAATATGAATGACATTAAAGTTGATACATAATGAGCCTTGCAAAGAAGTATGTGTAACGTATGTGCAGCATAGTTTTGAAATAATAATATACACAGGCAAAATATGTTGACAGCAACCTGCGCGCGCGATAACATAATTTGCATGTGCAATCAAAACGCATAGAAAGGTGTTTTAAATTTTAATTAAACGGGCTGGGCGTTAAATTCGACGTTTAGAGTAGTGAATGGTATTATTCTCGTTGCTTTGTGATCAAATAAATTACGATATTCGCGTGATCCACGCGACGTTTTCAACACGCTGTTATTCAATATTTCTTGATAAAAAATCAGTGAGAAAATGGAAAGAAAAATATACACTTAGTAATACAATACGGTAACAAAAGTTCAATACATTTTTAATGATATAATCAGTCAAAATTTCTCATTAAATTATGCAATATTTACAATAGATACCATATATTTTTATTAATTTTGGAATAATTTTTACATATAATATGCAATATAATATGCATGTGCCAATCATGCTTCTGTTATTAATTTTCGTAGGTTAGCTAATATTAATTTTTCACTGTCCAACTAGTTTTGTGTTTTTAGCTTGTTATGCATATACATATTAGATATTGCGTAAATTATAAATTTATTATAAATTAAAATATCTATTGAGAATTGAAAGATAGATACGTACACGCAAACAATGTAATATGTTCAACGCCCATAAAATAAATTTCGCGTAATTTTTATTCATAACCAGTAAATATAAAAAAGGTAATTTTTTGTGTATTGGCGCAAACTTTGAAACGAGAATGTCATGATTTCTTTCATCCTTTGTGAAAGTATTAATATCAATAAATAATAAATAAAATAAATAAATAAAATTATTTATATAATTGTTAAGCGTTAATAGACAATGTGCCAAAATGATCTCCATGATAACTGTTACATGTATTGAAACAAACTTGAGATACGTGTTATAATTTTCTTTTTCCTTCAAAGACAAATAAGAAGTAAAATTACACAATATTATTTATCCAATCACCTCAACATTTTAGCTGATATTTTGAGAAAATGTGCTATTGTCGAGATAAGTTTTTCATGGCGCAAGTGCATAGCGAGAGGATGAAACAGAAGCAAAAGCAGCAAAGAGGCAGTGAAATTCACTTGTCTTCTCAAAAATTGATGAGCTCTGAAACACGCCAATTATGTGCCATAAGATGCGTTTATATTTTAATTAAAAGGTACGAAAAGAAAAGATAGAGAGAAGTACATTCAGGATATCATGATGCATATATAACGCGCGAATATTCGAAGAATGCGGATGCCTGGTATTGCGATGGTTTTTGCAAAACGTTATCTATACGCCAAACATTCGATCACGGGCGTGCAAAATATAATGGGCGTGGTGATACGTGTTACACACCGATGTGACCAGCGGATGTTATTTCGGATTGGAAAGAGTCTTGGAAAGCCTCAGTTTGGAAGAAGTTTGCGACTCTATGGCTGCTCTAGCGCGCAAAACTAGCTGGAGAGTCTCGCCGAAGTCTCTCCCTTCGAATCGGTTATCCCAACCGAGTCGCAATTACACAACTTTTACAATACTTCCGACCCAGTTTGTGCTTCCGTATGAAATCGTTTTGCACGCGCTTTGCCGAACAGGATTCTGGATAATGGACAATAAACGACGATATCTTCGACAAATTCTATCCTTCGCGTTTCGCATTATCGCTCCATTTTTTTTAATAATTGAAAACTTTTGTATCACGTTGCAGTTGTTACGTTATATCACACGACGCTTTTATATTTATGAAGTTTCACTACAAGTGTGTTATTTTAGATGAAGCTCTACTTACACATTTTTTACCGTTTCAAATCACGTCATTTAACGTATTAACTTTTAATTTATACGATTAAACGTGTTAAATGATGTAATTTAACACATAAAGAAATATGTAAAAAGAGCTTTAATCTAATGTATCATTTTTAGACGTTTATGCGTGTAAAAATAACATCAGTTGGATTTGCAATGTTATGAATGTGAAACATAGGTAGAAATGTTTTTTTCAAATTATAGTGCGCGTAACGATACGATTTCTGTAGAGTTACAATTACAATTATCATTCTCTCAACAACTTCCAATGCTATCTTCCAACCTAAAGCGGCTGGATGAGGATTCACGTTTAATCGTTAAACGAGCTTCCATAAATAACGTGTGATCTCATTCTAAAAACTCGGGCACATTGGCCTAATAAAATTCAAAGGGAGAAAAGTTCAAGGCAAAACGACCTCGTATCTTTTGTGAATTCTCGGTGACATGTGTCTGTCATATATCGAGATTCGTCAGGCGGAAATTCTACCGCGGAAGTCTCGTTTTAAGGAACGGCTGGCCGGAGCCGTCCGGACGATGATGCGCGCACCAGCAAAAAAAGAGTGAAGCTCGATCTTGCGAAAGGTTGCAGGAGATTCTCTCCGATCGGCCCGACAATTCAATTATCCGAGCGATTGGATTTTCCGCGCCGTCCATCAGGAGTAAATTATTTCGTACTACGGCGAGCAACGAAGTGCCGTTGACAGCAAGCGTCCTATGGTGCGCAACGAATCGTCTGACATCGGTGGCGCACGCAAGAATAAGCGCGCCGCTTGTGGTTGGATGCGTTTTCCTCGTGTAAATCGCAATTCGGAGACGCTTCGGAAAATCGGCACCGATATCGTCGAGGGATTTATCAAAGCAAGACGAGGTCATCGAAGCCGTAGACGGGTTTATATTCACGTGCATCCGACCGTCGCACAGTGGGCCAAAACGGCAATCTAGCTGGACAAAAGTCGATTTTTGAAGATTAATATTTCTTAAAATAAACGATTATATTTTTAAGAAAGATATCTGATAGTTCATTTTCTACAAAATATTTACCATTTACACTTGTAGTTGTGTTATAACAATCATTTGAATACGTCCTATAAATGTCATCTCGCAAAACGTTAAATCATTACCTTAGCAGCGCTTGAGAAAGAAAGAAGTATTCTGCTTATATTGAAGAATATTAAAACTTCAAATTAGATAAATATAGAGAAAGGTATATATTTTTAAATTTTATTAACAAATTTTAATAATAGTTTTTTAATAATAGCGGTATTTTAAGTCAAACATTGCCGATTTTTAATTATAAAATTTTCAAAGTACGAAACTTAAAAAGATCTACAAAAAAAACGCTGCGGATTGCTGCCGTCATTTTACCAGCATATTATTCCTTAGACATTTCTGAGTTTTATTTTTGAGAACTAGCTGCCACTAAGTGCCGCTCTCATAGATACAGCGTTTTTTAGAACTCGCAACTCGTCCGTTTGCGTAAAGATACACGAGACGGTCTCGCGCTGCGCGTGTACTTGGCGAGACTACCGTGTCTCTTGATATTGACATCTATCTATGGTTATCTATAGTTATTTATTTTACATTTTATTTATTTCGACATGCCTTATTCATTTCACTTTTTTATGTCTTTATTTTTCTCACAATTTATTTATTTCCATATTTCTTTATTATAACTTTTATTTATTACCTTTCTCTTTCACATGACTTTTATGTCCGTTTATCACTTGCGAATTAGTGTCATCGTTGTTATTGTTAATATTGTTTATCGTACACCGTTGCAGCAATTATAGATAACCATAGATAGATGTCAATATCAAGAGACACGGTAGTCTCGCCAAGTACACGCGCAGCGCGAGACCGTCTCGTGTATCTTTACGCAAACGGACGAGTTGCGAGTTCTAAAAAACGCTGTATCTATGAGAGCGGCACTTAGTGGCAGCTAGTTTTCAAGGATAAAACTCAGAAATGTCTAAGGAATAATATGCTGGTAAAATGACGGCAGCAATCCACAGCGTTTTTTTTTGTAGACCTTTCTAAGTTTCATACTTTGAAAATTTTATAATTAAAAATCGGCAATGTTTGACTTAAAATACCGCTATTATTAAAAAACTATTATTAAAATTTGTTAATAAAATTTAAAAATATATACCTTTCTCTATATTTATCTAATTTGAAGTTTTAATATTCTTCAATATAAGCAGAATACTTCTTTCTTTCTCAAGCGCTGCTAAAGTAATGATTTAACGTTTTGCGAGATGACATTTATACGACGTATTCAAATGATTGTTATAACACAACTACAAGTATAAATGGTAAATATTTTGTAAAAAATAAACTATCAGATATCTTTCTTAAAAATATAATCGTTTATTTTAAGAAATATTAATCTTCGAAAATCGACTTTTGTCCAGCTAGATTGCCGTTTTGGCCCACTGTGCGTCGTTCCGTTTCTACCTCGTATCGGACCGACCGGCGCGCGGCGCGGCGCGGCGCGAGCTTTCATCGACCACGCGAAACAATCTCGCTGATTGTTCATTGAAATACAGTGATGAGTTATTTTTGTGCAACACCGCGATCTCTCTCCGGTTCGAATGTGATTCAATAAGTTAAACATTGTATTGATTAAGCTCAGGCACGTGATCGTATGTATAAATGTAATTATGTGTAACTTCGTCTCAATTAAACTTCATGAATTTTACAATCAATTTTACTACTCTTGTTCGTTATATCTGTCGAGAATTTAATTGGAAGAATAAAAAGGAAGGAAATATTGCATGCCTTTGCCTTGATTGTAATTAATTGTAGGTAATATAGCGTTATATATATATACTAGAAATTTAAAACTTTATCAAATATAATAAAAGTTGTCCCATGTTATAAAATAAACCATTGGATTGCGGGAATTATTAATATAAAATAGATTTCAGATATTTAGGATGTCTTTGAAGAGCGAGACTATAAAGCGAGTTTAGAAAGCTCAATCTTGATAGAATTTGTTAAAAGTTGGTTTACGAGCGTCGCGTAAAAATCGTTGCGCTTTCGCAAACTTTAAAGGTTCAGTTTCTAACTTCCCGGTTTCTTGATCCAGCTTACCTTATTCATCCGAGGACGCTATTCTTTTTGTAATATAACATTAATTATAAAATTTAAGTAATGTGTAATGTGTGTTATTTTATTATAAAGAACAATAGATACTATAACTAAATAACTAAGATTTATTTCAATAATTATATTGTTGAGTTGTCCAATTAATTTATAAGTCTTAAGTTATTTACGTAACTTAAATTAAGTTGCTATATATTCTAGTTTACGTGTAGAATTTTGAAAAACGCTGTATATAGAGAACATTTTATAAATAAGAAGGTGGTGTAAGTTTCTACACATCTATATCATGATGCAGTTTTGATTTATAATAAGGAGAATCGTTGATTTATTCAACCTTTTCTCGTGGCTTAATCAACACATTTATTATATGTATAGGGTTATCAGATAATAATCGCCGAACCTCTTGTATACAAGTAGAGTGAGTTAAACCCCCCGAGTAGAAAAATCTTCTATTCGCAATATTTGAGATTTTTTTCAATTGATTTCTCAGCAAGTATTGCGAATTTCGCAAAATGGTAGAAGACTTTTCTACTCGGTTTAACTCACTCTACTTGCATACAAGAGGTTCGGTGATTATTACCGGACACCCTGTATATAATAAAAATTAATACTTACAAAACACAATTACGTGCTTCAATTTTAACGCACCACGAGAAAGGTTATTAGTGACAGCAACTTAAAACGGAGTGACAGAAAGATGTACATAAAATATGCATGTAAAAAATCGGAGACAGAGGAAGAAAAGAAAGAGACCATGCGACTCACCAATGCCTGGGCGGCGCTCTGGTGCTGCAAGCAAGAAACATTCAGTTACAATCACAATAACGACAATCAGTTCATGTTTCTTAGCTGGCTCATGATAACATTAACAAACAGTTCAACAGTGATGCGGTGCTTACGAAAGCTTAAACATTGACTGGTACACAGACAACACTGAGAAAAATATGTGAAAATCGTAGAAGCCAGCAGTCACTGCAGTTACGGCACATCTCGAAAGTTTCGAACTATAGAAGATGCAGTTGTAGTAATGATTCTGAGATAATGAGAGATTTCGTGACTTCGGCTGTCTCAATTATATATTTTTCCAAGTGTTATTCTTCCCTCACTGCACGTTGCAAGCTTATATAATGCGCAAATTTTTCGTGTCAATAAAGTACGTATGTCGTGTATATTGCTGTTGATGTTCTGAACAATGTGAAATGGTAATAATTCGATAAACAAATTTTATTCCTAACGATTAAATTCATTAAACGCGACTTAGCCGATCTTTATCTCATTGCTTTAGGTCTAACCATATCTTTTAAAGCGCATTACATTCGATCAGTCGGCATTTATGTGGAAGGAAAAAGAAGAAACCTTAGCTTTTTATATTTAAAATTGCAGAGAATTATTTTTTTAGGAGCATATATTTTTTGCAAATCTATTTTTTTTATAAACGCAGCGCTAAAAGTATCAATCCTATAACGATTAAAATGAATAGCGTCGATGAAATTCAAAGCCGCTATCATGGACTTATGATTGCAGCTGCAATACGTAGCCTTTGATAAAGCCGAGTCTTTATCATCCAACTCGCACGACTTCGTTTTATTTGCGCTGACTCGTGAAAGCGTCGCGTCGCGTGGGTGTGTACGTGTATATGCTTGCATAGTTTGCACGTTACGTAAAAATATTTGTTCGCGTAAGCACCGTGATGCTGTCACAGGCACGCCGTAATTCGTTTCGAGATTTGATGTTTTTTGCGCGGAAGAAAAAAAATCGAAAGTAGCATTTATCACGAGTGGGAAAGCTGTGTGACATGCATATGATATGTGTATATATACGATATAAAAAATAAAAGTATACGCTTTTTCAAAAAGTGCAAAGTACGCGCTTGATCTGAAACACGTCTTTAATTGCAGCCCGAGACGCAAAGCGATGCTGATCGACGTCAAATGATGCAAGAAAACATTGGATTGACATTTAATTAAAGCACTTGCCTTGCAAGATGAATTTCACGCGGGCATGAACGCATAATGACTTCGAGACAAGTTACCGTCACTTTGGGATATTGAAAAAGAAATTTAAATGGAAGTGGTAAACCGCGAACGTCACACATTATCCATTATCAGGAATAAAGCGATATCACTCTTAAACCACTTAAACGATGCGAAGGACGGATTACATGCGAATTAACACTCAACATTGACATTTATTTCGACTGGTATATAATCATGTTGTATAAACTCGCTATTTCCATTGTCGAGAAATATGCAAATAAAATATTAATTTTTTATCCGCAGATCTGCATTAAATTGCATTACAATAAAATGATTATTTCTGACAAACAGCTTCTATCTCATATTATTTTAATTAATTATTAAATACTCCTTTACACTTCTAATACGCGTATCTAATATTACTAACTCTGATATCTGACTTTAAGCAATAAGAAAAACCAATTTCTTTTCATCAAAATTTCAATTATTTACATTTCAAATATTTTTACTATTGTTGAGAATACGCGAGAGATTTATCTCGAAGATTATCAAGTGGTGTTACTAGCGCGTAAATAATTCACGAATCGTCGCTGCAATAAGCAATATAATAATGACGATATTAATCCCGGCGAAACTTAGCCAATATTCATAAAGATGACTGCAAACGCGCTTCGTAATTAACGGGATGCCTATGAGAATAGAGCGATGAGCGGTACGCTGTCTTTTGTGAGAAGTCAAACTGCATTAAATTCTGTCCTCCTTGGTACCTACGTATTATAATGGGCGTTCATTCACCAACGAGCTTCCTGCCGTTTGCCAGCGCGACAAGATTGAACGATCTAATATATTTAATTAGGAAACACCAAAGTTGTAGCGATACCGATTGTTGTGGTAATGCGCGCGGAGCGACATTTTACGAGGACGTAATCTAAAATAACTCGAGCGAGAACAAACTAGTTTAACAACACAATTTAATGCAGAAACATCAAAGCGTATTGCAGTATTCCGTAACGACAGGCCACGATGAGTTGTAGTATAATGCGCCGCTGAGAACTGCCCGTGAATAAAAAGATAGACGCGTAGAAAAAGCATAAAGGAATAATAAAGGAATAAAAATGTCGGAAATGACAGAGATCGGTACTCGCATATTCTTTCGGGCCTATTTAGGCGAGTAATCGTTTGGCTTTCACTGTCGCCGTCGACAAACGAAAAAGAGATATATAACGCGAATGTTGCAGAACGATAATTCCATCTGATTAATTTATGGCGTTCTTTAAGCGTTCCGATCTTGAGGATAATCTCGAGTAAAACGAACGGCTGGATTAGAATCCCTTCGTAAGATCGATATGGTCATCGGCGTGAAAAATACGAAGAACAGAGACAACGATAGACTAGGAAGAATCGATAAAATTTCTTTGACCGATTTATCCTTCTCTCGAAATCACGCAAAGAAAATCGACGATTAAATGAAAATCATGATTACACATTATTATTCGTTCCACATAGACTCAATAAAATTTTGAGCGAGCATTTTGTAATTTAATTAATACATTCGAGGGTGAGTGAATAAATAAAATCCCCTCGGCAAACTGAAACGGTGTCTGAATCCTTATAGTTAAACATATGTGACATTCATAGAAAATGCATGCTAAGATTAATGTGCCATTTTTAAGCTTGCTTGGTGTAAGTTGAGAAGTATATCTTCATTTCTCCACATTCAAAGCACGTGTAAATGCATATCCATAAAAGAAGCGATGGGCGAACATATTAACCGCTAAGAATGATTTGATTAAATATCCTAAATATATGCAAGTTATTTGCTTAATTTTCCTCAGTTGATAATTTAAAGAATTAAATAGTAAAAGATATGTCATATAATGACCATTTGAAACGTTAGAAACGCAAAACTTTACGTGATGAGCATTTATGTTGCAATCGCGACACGAGCGTGTTCTGCACACGAGGATAACTACGTATAAGTTCTTAATGAGATTAACCTTGTTAAAATCCTGACTCTCGTTAAAAGATCATTACGATTAAGCGCATTGCGCAAAGTTACTCCCCGATAGAAAGTAAAAAAAAGGTACGTGAGAGCGATATTGACCCATATCATACCTCGCGAAGGCCGTACGTACACACATATGTGTCACTTCGGAAGTAGAATCATCACTTTGCGGTGGGTGAAATTGCGTTTCAGCTATACTCGAGTTGTAACAATTACCGGCAATCCACCGGCGGACTACCGTACAATTTAACACAACATGTTCGCGGTCCGCACCGATAATTTTCATTGTCTATCGTTCTATCTTTTTTAAGAGACTTACTTTTACTCTTTTTTTTTCAGTCTAGGAGAAATCTCCCTCGAGGACGGTCTAATTCTCAATTGTGGCACGAATATTTTCTCTTCCCTTTTTTTTCCTTCTTTACGAGACAAAGGAGCAGATTATGACGGAAGATTTACGACGGCAATTATGAGGTTGTGATCGCGGGCACATCGATCAGGCGCCGACCTATATCTATGCTGCGCTTACTTGAAGAATAACATTCCAAAGCGGTTCAGAGTCCGAGCGTATTATACTTCTGAGAGAGAGGGTGTTTGCGTTCGCAAAGTGCTTAAAGTCAAGATGGTTACACGAGCTGTGGTCGTGGTATTTTAATCAACTTGCTGAAGTTTTTATTCCACCGGAATAAAGCTCTTATTATTTTCGTGCGCATTTTAATATTTATCTTGGACATTCTTAGAGAGATCTAATAAAATTTAATATCGTGTCTAACATCGCGATACACAAGTTTAGTGATACTACGACTGCTGCCGGCCGGCGTTACACACGCCACTAAAATCCGCGGTGAGATTATCTCGCCCCAACTTTGGCCTTATAAAGTTCAACGTTGAGAAGTGTCTGACCCGCGCGTGTAAATATTTAGCACGTTAAAAATATTAAGAAAGGGAAAGGAGGGAAACCGCCCGCGTTCGAGGGAGCTCGCGAGGCATATTGGTTCGCCCGACTGGACTGAGAACTTGTGACTTTTTTAACGCGCGCCATTATTTCGCTACGGCCACGTTCCACTTAGCGCGACACTTACCCCAGCGCGATTACCAGCTGACCCCCCAGCGGCCGCCGAGTCTGCGGATTATTGTTCAATTTACTCGGCGCCATCGTGCGACGAGGCCGCGCCCTCGATTTCCATATTTCCACCGTGAAAATTCCCGCCGCGCGTCGCGTTGTTTCTTTATTATATACGGCCAAAAATCACTGAGACGGGATACGGGGACTGCGCGACATTTCGACAGTGATTCCATCCGGAAGGCTATCTCCATTACTAATGAGAACTGTGTCGCGAATGTTTTCACAAAATATTAATTAAGGCAAGCTATAAGACTCCTGGCTTACAGTTATACCGCCTATTGTTTCATAATCCGAGTCCTCAAATATTCATTAAGCTTAATACCCATTAAGCAACTACACTATATCTGGCGTACACGATAAAATATAGCAACTGCCATAGAATTAGCTTCTGTAGTAATAATAATTTAATTTCGTAATAAATACTTTTTTTTCCACTTTACGAAATGGCTTATTCTTAATAATAGAGTCATTTTCTATACAGTAAACACGCAAACGTGTGTATACGATTATACGATGTTTGAGTAATCTTTGAAACGGGGAGAGAGAACGCGCGACATTGTACTAAAAAAAGATTAAAGAAATATATGCTCGATGGCAGTATACAAAGGAGATACGTACTCGGTGTTCGGCAGAAAAGTAGGTCGAGGTTTTACAAGAAACCAATATGGTTGTTAATTATTATGCGCTATATATACAAAGGCACAGAGCGATAGCGTCAGTAGTATTAATACTTGGAGCGCGGACGCTGCATTTGTATTTGTATTTGCACCAAGAATTGTAGCTGCAAAAATATGTACGCCGTTAAACGCCGTTCGGCAAGAATTTGCGCTCGGCGTTAAATGTGTTTGTGTGCAAATAATTGACACATTGGCAGCGATTACCGTTGCTGATTGTTTAATGCAAAATTGTTTGCAACGAGATAGAGATGCGATGCAGAGATGTGGCAGTAAAAAAAGCTACGCTCAGTTGCGCGCGCATAACGCGTTAATAATTAAATCGATGTGCTCATTTACTATATTTACAAACTCGTAATCTGTTACGCTGTGATAACCGATTAAGCAAAAAGAGCGCGTGATTTAGCGTTGCACGCTACACGCTACACTACGCAATCCAGAAGTGAATTTCCAAAATTAAAATTTTCAATGTACTTTATTAAATGTGTTCGATTAAATTCAACGATAATTGATTTTATTCGCGCAGAATCATACCGATATTTTTTGAATAGACAAATAAATATTTCTCAAATTAAAATATCATATCTAGAACACGGTGGAATATTTTAATAACTCCGTTATATGTTTAAAAGGTAAAAAATATCGATATAAACTTTTCATTCATAAAATATTATAATTTCAAATCCGTTATAAAAAAAGAATAGAAGAGAATAAAATATTTAAAAAATTGTAAATGAACAAATTTTTACACAGGTATTCTTAAAACTTTTAATTGAGACCTATAATTGACTCGAGCATCTTTTATGCTTGATAATCGAAAGTGATATAAAAAGTATCATTTCTAACATTTTCATCGTTAAGTCAAATCATGCTTATCTTTTAATATCTAAAAAACACGCTCAATGCTAATTATCGTTTATTGTTCGACGCGCATTTACTTATTTACTGTAGTATAATATATTTATTATGAAAATATATGAATATTTAAACACACACACGTTTTTTTTTTATAGCGCCTTCAGAAAGCACATTCTAATGGATGCTAAAGCGATTCTTGAAACGTTCACTGTACATCTACACCCGAACTTAATAACAATCCCGTAACGTGCTCGACGTATCAGACACGAGCCGTAAAATATCTGAGGGTTTCTGCGGTCGCTCAAGTTGATGACTAAATTCGTGCTATCTCGCTCGTAAATTTTTTCCCCATCCACCCACCGGGAGCGCATTATGTAATGCTCCCCCGTGTGTATGTATACGTCCCGTCGTCGGCCGTTATAACTCAGGGAGAAGAAAGGGCGAAGCGGACTGAAACACCGACGCGCGACGGTTGCAACACGGGCGTTCGCCGAGACGATGGAAGCGTGCGGAAGAGCTTCTGTCGAATCGATTTGACGATGGGTGGAGAGAGAGCCTCGGCGCACTGCAATGCCGTAACTCCTCCGAGTGAGATTTCAGAAGTCAAAAGAAAAGGCGTTTTCTTCTATTTTTTTTCAAGGGCTGGATAAACCGGGAGGGAATCATCGGGAAGACCGTTGTCGCGACGAGCGGACGCTCATCCGGCGAAGTTATTGGATTTCGTGTTTAAGGTCTTTCGCGTGGAATTTTAAGTACTCTGAATGTATCCCAGCCCCGTGATGGCCATATTAATTAAGCTTTTAATCATTCTATTGCTAACCGCCGCCTCTCTTTCTCTTGTACGTGTATGTATATATTTCGCACGAGTTTCGCATACGGCGTTACTCTGTTAGAAAGAACAATAAGAGACTAATAACGGCCAGTTTAAAAGTTCAATTGGATATGCGCAGCTGGTACGATTGCGCATGTACAACTTTATCTTGACTAGACAGTATCTGTTTTAATAAAGCCGATGACATGTCGTTGAGACTTTTTTGTGCGAGATGAGTCAAGGTTACATTTATATCAGTACTTTTGTCATCAGTTTCGTAGAAATGATTACGCGCGTGTGCATTGAAGACAATTGAGATCATTATAAAAACAATCTACGTTGCTGTAAATTTATTGTGTAATTATGGATCTACGGCAATAGGCATCATTCTTATCGCATCCTCTGATCTCGATTTAATTGCAAACATGATACAGATATTACACGCAGAATTAGTTTGATACACTTGATATTAATAGACACAACGATATCAGAGTCTAATTATAATCTCGGACGCACGTTCACCGTACGGCAGGAAAAAAAGAACTTTTGAGCGAGTCGAGATAGTAACACTTTGCACGCAAAGTGTTAAACGCCGCGTTAACCGTAATGTGCGTATAGAATGCGAGACAGTGATTAAACTGTGTGTAACGTTATCTCATGTAATATTTATCAGTATTGATATTTTGATCACGTCGATTCAAACTGTCGTATAAAGTTTTACGATTTAACGTGTAAATAAATACACAGTGCAATTATGAACTAATAATGCGATTCTCTGTGATATCGCCGTTTAATATTATAAAGAATTAATGATATATTTAGGAAAATTTACGGAAAATATTATCAATTAATAACGATATATCAAGATTACTTTCTAATACGCACACCGTAATTGTCTAGGAACCGTCTAAATAGCAGGTCGCACTACCGCAATAAATTTAACGCGGACAATTTCGGGAATGCTTCAATCACTTGTCAGTCGGATGCAATTATGCAGTTATCGCGCGATCTGCGGTTTTCTAATAATCACCAGTCAGTGTCAGTAAGAGAGATATATTTCGCACTCTCGGCATTCTGCGTGATTGACAGAAGCGCATTTCCGTACTTCGAATTATTAGCGACACTGGGAACGAAAATAATCGAGTCTATGAAATTAAGGAGAAACGGCCCTCTCCGTCAATCGATATCACGCCAATACCGCTTCCATCGAAGTTTTGTAATCTTATTTTCCGTGACAAACAATCATTGCAGGAATAAAAGAAAAATTTCAGTTAAGCCTCCCCGAATGTCAGCGTAACGACACCGGAGAGAGACGAATAAAGGTAAAACAGATTCCGTCTCAATTTCGAAGAAGCGGATTACGTATTTCCGGATTGCGACATTTTCTCGGTATCTTAAATTTAACTTGAATGTTTCGAAGCTACTCCATTATTCATTATATATATTTTTATCATATATATCGTGTATTATTATCTCTCAAAATTATTCTGTTATTTATTAGATATTATAAACTCCAAAAGAAAACATTATTTCAGCATCAATGAAAGTTACGTGTGCATTCGATATATCATATAGGCGGCACGTGCGTTTTAACATTTAAAGCATAATAACGTGAACCTTTTAGAATATGGAATAACAATTACGATTGATCTCGTTCGCATCTTCTAAATGGGTATCGTGTCTTTTATATGTATACTATACATATATGTGCAAATATGAATATGTTGTTGTTAGAATACCATAAGTGACATAATGATTACATATCGCTTTTTGTATACAGAAATAATTAGGTTAATTAATGTGGCTGCAGGAAACATTATTTTCGTGTGACGTAAATCAATCAAAATCAAACAAATATCAGAAATTTGTTGGAAACTTGCAACAAAAATCTAATATAACTTTAGCTGTAATTACGCACCTGCTTTTCTAGCATATAATTATATATCTAGCATTTGTATTTAATTTGTATTGATATAATCGAAACTTCTTTCGTTAGTTTTTGTAACATATTTAACTCTTTCATCTAAATGTACTACATTATATAAGTGTACCATAAAAATATTATCATATTATCATTATACGAGAAAGATTTTTCAAAGTATTGTGAAAAGAAAAGTTTCTCTTGAATTGTTATTGTAACTTTGAAGAAAAAGATCCATAATGTTTCATTTTACACCGTATAAATATGTCAAAGACAGAGATCTCTTTACAATTTCGCATAATAATTTTCAAAATTTATCTAAAATTAGCTTCATATATGCAATCTTTCCAATTCGTAAAACAAGAAAACCTTCAATTTTATATATAGGGGAGATCGGAGCGGAGTCGTCGCTACAATTATCTCAAAATTTGTATGTTGTATGAACTCGTCATTAATATTGTAAACGCTACTTATGGTGCCATGCCCATGTGACCAACGGAGTTTAGTGAGATTATATGCCATGTTGTGATTTTCATTAAGGCAAACGTGTTTTCTCGGAGGTCAAAAGTAAAATTTTTTGCGGGTCGAAAATTTTCAATATTTTAAATATTATTTTCTCTCCGAATCTCGAGACAAATGATTCTGAAGAGTAATGCATGATGAACACGAATCCAGTAAAAATGTTTTATTTTCGTTGATTTCTAATATTTCATGAGCGATTAAACTTAAAATCTGTGTCCGGGGCGAAGTCGTCACCAAGCCATATCATGGAAGCTTCGGGCGAAAATCAAAGTCAAAGAAGCAGTAGTGGTCGGATCCCAACGAGGACTTGGATAATATGTGCTGCGTGTGCTCAGAGATGACAGAATAGAGCTGACGAAAAACAGTGCATTTCGTGCGAGCGTAGGGCACATAAGTGTGTGCGCTTTTCTTGTAATTATTTTCCGCCATCGTGTTTTTAATTAATGTTTCCACTTTTCTATTAAAAAATAATTAATAAAATGTATCGTATGATTTTTCATGATCGGAATTATGATTTTTCATTTAAAATTCAGTCCGAGAATGAAGTGACGACTCCGTCCCGGCAATTTTGACATTTTAATTTTTGCACCTTTGTCGTTTTCACTCTATACCCAGTTGAACAAAACGACGTAGACCAAAAATGTTCTCATAAATTTTGTAGCCAAGGGTTCACTCTTTACAACGGTATACCACATTTTACTAAAATTATTTGTTTTGTTGTTAAAAATCGGCACCGAAAAAATAGTGACGACTTTGCCTCGATCTCCGCTACGCGAGACGTATTTTAGATTATCAATCCACTGTATTCAGAAAATTGTTATATGATCTTTTTTATGTAATTAAAGTGTAACACGTCTTTTCCACGCGTTAATGCCAAAAATGGCCTTCTTTCGAGATCGTCATTATCACGTCATTATCACGTGCCCTTCCCATAACGAATTTTTTCTTCGCTCAGCAGCCTGCTTCTTCTTTTTCGCGTGCAAGATTCAAAATCGATTGGCACAAAAACGCACTCTGCCCACGAAGCGTTGGGTTGAAAGGTCCTCAATCATTCGGGGTTTTGCGAGCAAATCGATCGCCGACCAGTCTTACGAAAACGTAGAACTATTAATTTACAACATCTTGCGCTGATCCGATATAGGCTAAAGTCTCGTCTGCAGCATAAATTGGAGATTATGCAACGTTTGAGTTTCAATCACTATATAGCTGATAACCCTGCGAGATTAAGCATGAGTGGAAAAAAACGCGTTTGATACTGAGATACTGATAACGCAACCGGCGACTCGGAATATAACAAAACTCGTTGTCACTCGCTGTTGGCGTCCGCACTATGCGAGTTATAGCGTTATTACGCTAGCACTGAATGTTGTCACAACAGCTAGTTTTCCCATAATGCAAAGTTTCTACATTTGTATAAAGTCCGGGGGCGCGTATTGTTTCGCCTTTGTACACCCCGCGGTAAGGCACTCTTTCGCGACAGGTCAAAGAAACTTCAACGTGGAGAAGCTCGCAGTGCTCGTGACGTCTCTGACGACCTTGAGTACGACTCTCTTCCTCCGCTTATGAATCGCGCTTCTTTGTACGAGACACCATTACCAGAATAAACATTAGTCAGCTAGCGCGCGCTGACTCGCGCGTAAAGATGATCGAAATCCAGCCAGTTGGAAGTTGGTCTTGAGTAAACTTTATTTCTCCAAAGCGCATATAATCTTTTGCTTACATAACGCTTATATAATTTGAATACGAACCATCTGTATCGCTGCTATTTAATGTCAAACATATATAGTTTAGATCGTGGAGATAGAGGAAATGAGATACACTTTGCAAAATGGATTAAGTAAAATAGAAAGACCTACGCTTGTAATCGTATATAAAATCCTACGAGTCTAACGAGGAAAAAGAAAGTGTTTTGAGGGGGCCGTTAGCGTAACAATCGATATATCTCGATATCTCTCCCTTGGCCTACATGTGAGAGGTAAG
>NW_020224374.1:365133-453500 GCF_003070985.1 Temnothorax curvispinosus
TGCAGTCGTGAATATCCTATTTATTGTCAGTCTCAAGTTTCTGGCTTGGAAAATGTTCTCGAATATAGGAGCATGCAACGGTAAGTCGTATTTTCTGACACCTCACAAACGAAAATCACGCCGTATATAAAACTCTCGCTGCTCCTCCAATATAAAGTAACAGCATACAATGACATGGACAGTCACGGATATTAAAGGTGGATAAATCTCTATTATTCCTTTATCGTCTTTGCCCGCATTGCCCGAAGACTAACCGATAACATCGACAAAGCGTGTAGTAGTCTGAAAACAGAAAGGAATAGTCATTTCGATACAGTAATCGTTTCGTTATCATTTTATCGTAAAATATATTTATATTCTTTAAGTTTAAATTTTATTCACATGAACAAATAAAATATTATATAATTTTTTTATAGAAATTTTTAACAGAATTTTTTTCATGATGTCATGCTAATTAAATAAAAAAAACAATCAAAATTATTATAATTTATTTTCAAATAAATAAATTTTTGCAAATTCAGCTTATTAATTATTATTTAACATCATCTGACTGATAAATCACTTTGTCATAAGCCAAAGATGAGTGTGGTATTTTTATGAAACTTTAATTATTTGTTTATTAACAAAGTTTATTAACAAACAAGTATAAATTTAGTGTAGTTTTCGATGACGTTTAGTTAAAAGAAGTGTAATAACTTGAACGAGGCAAGTAGCTTAGTTCTTGTTCGTTTAACGTTATTGTGATTCGTGGTTGGGGTAAGTAGTAAGTATTCTCGGGTACACGTAAAACTTCTATTAACTATCGTTCCGTCACGTGTCAGTCACTTATTAATTGTGACGGAGCATAATTTTTGACTTGTAATTCTTGGCGAACGCGAGGGTCAAGCGAGGCGGGGCGGGCGAGTTGGAGAACTTTGTCTCAAGGAGGCACGTGCAAGGGTAACGCTGTTCAGGGGCGGACATCCCTTCGCAACCCCCACAACCTTTATCCTCGCTGCGCCACCCTTATACCCACTTTGTTATGCCTCAGAGGTCGTTACGGTTATTAGCGGCTGTCGACGGTACTTTCGAGCTTTCGCCTCGTCTCAAGCTTCTCGTCTCCGCATCCGGTTTCCGGTCGTTGAAAGATCTCGCGGAAAAGACGCATCGTTCTACTTTTCATTCAGCATTTTATTTAAATTAAAGGAGAATTATTTAACGATATGTATAAATAATCCCAAGTAAATCAAAATTTCTAATTATTATAAATAAAAATTAACAATAAAGACATATTTCAATGTATGTGATATAATTGTCACATTTATTTCAGTAAAGGCATCATTATGATTTAATTATAAGACTACATCACATTATCGTAACTTGCAAGAATTAAAATACAGAAACATTATTTTAGCACAAGATATACTATCGATTAAAGCAATATTTTCAATATTTAAAGCGTGTTATGTAATTTACTTTTAGGAAAATCGATTATACTTTCCAATTGCGTCATTTAAAAGCATTATTATTTGTCCAATAATTGCCTTAAAATATTAAAATGTCATACACAGTAAAAAATAAAATGTTAATCGTAACATTTTTCAAATGTCCCAGAAAGTCCACTCTAAATTTTGAGTTAAAATAACTCATTCATCGTGTGTTACTTGTTGACAAATTAGAAATGTTAATTTATTGACACAATATTTTACATTTATATTTGTTCTTTTAACTTTAAATATAATGTAAAAATAACTTGTAAAAAATGTCGATATAACATATTTGAATAAACGATAGTTATTTCAACTTAAGAGAAATGTTGTTTTGAACATTTGATTGTAGTAAATTTGATTATTTTGTATGTCAAAGTTTACGATTATTTGAAGATTTACTTTAACTTTTGTTTATGTTAAAATAACTTTAAGGCGTGTTGATTTTTAGAAATAATTATGTTAAAAGGACTCAAAATAATATTCAATTTCTAAATGACATACATAAAGTGTTAAGTTATCACGTTGACATTAATATAACACATGAAAATGTTACGAAAATAATAACATAGCTGTTGTATGTTAATTTTACATTGAAATAATAGTTAAATCTTGGTAACACAAGAAAATTTTAACATTTGGACGCACGATTTTTTACTGTGTATTTACCATACGTTATCAACATATCTTGTGAAATGTCAAACTTTTTTAACTACATTCGTTTTGAAATATTCAACGGCACTTGTTTATCGAATTATAATAGGATCTATTTGCGAGAGTCTTGGCAAATATACTTCTCATTAGATTACCATCTATTAAATGGTCTTTTCACTAAGATTACGTTTACCTTTTTGTGTATATCTATTATATTGTATATTGAAGCCGCAAAGCTGACTCAACCATGCGTTTCAGAGGATAAAGGTCAACCCGTGTATCTCTTGGCTCGTGGCTATGGACATTACCTATGGTCTTTCACTCTGATCGCGTTAACATATGGTACTTTGCCAGATATTGAAAGCACGGCTGTGTTCGAAATTAATTCACCATCGCGTTTCTGGCAGGTTATTTTAGCATAAATTAGAAAATATATTCTGCGACAATCTCGTATCAAAGCGTAATTAAACGATTTTACGCAAAAATATTCAGATTAATAATCGCTAATGTTAATATTTGCATAATAATTAGTTTGTTTTTTATTGTATACACGCTACGCCAAAATTAAAAAGCAAATTACTTGAGAAATACACATATGTTTTAATCTTATGCATATATTTTAATCTAAAGTTAGCTGTTAATTAATTGTTTCTCTGTTTTTCAGGTAGATTATTTTTTTAAAATTTACGAAAATATAAATATATTAAGATATAATAAGATGCATGAATATAAGATATTATTATATCTATATATATATGAGATTGATAATGTATCGCCAGAGAACAATCGCCATATAATACATTATAATACATGACGAGGCGGTTGTTACGTACAGAAAATTTTATCCTAAAATTTTAGGCGACGCAAGTTAGCTTAGAGTTTCGAACGAACGCTTAATTCCCAACAGAAATGTTTATGTTATCCCTTGGTTATCGAACGGTGTTGACAAGCTGTGCCCAGCTGGGGGTCCAAAACTGCGCCTCGAGAAAAACCCCCCCCTTAAAATGAAGTGGTGAGAATTCTGGCCGGAAGATTCTGATCATTTCGGGTATAAATAGAAAAACGTAGCGGAGCGGCATTCGATTTCTGCAGACTTTCCGACTTTCCGACTATTCAGTAGTGGTATAACTGGCATACGTCTAATTCTGAGCATTCGTGCTCGATTTTGGGACTTAGCTCCTATAGCCTTATTTTATCTTCGATACGCATTCGTTACTGCCCTATAGACATATACGAAAATACACCCCAAATGATCATAAAATTCACGGATGAACTATAGACAGAACGTGACACGGTAATCAAAATTGCACTAGATAAAAGCTGGAAGATTCTTATACTGCACTCATAATTAAAATAAATATTTTTTTAACAATACCACCAAATTTTATCTATTATCGCGAAGGTCATATGCAGCTATTCTCATGAATTTATCGATTTCTGAAATATGAAAATATGAAATTTGAGATTCAGGGAATTCTTGTAAATATCGTATCGTATCACGTTCATATATGTCGTGCGTCAATCGTTTATCCGTGGCTTCATAGGGAAATATACGGAGCTCTTAGGGCAACATATACCGTGCCTATTGGTATAAGCACATGTCCCGCATACAAAGTTCCAGGCGATTCTTCTTGGAGATCGAAAATTTAAACGATCCTTTTATTGTACAAATTTTTTGTTTCGATTCCCAGCCTTGCAACATTCATGTTTTACAAAAGAATATTTGTATTTCACAAAGAAAAATTGCGGCGCAACTTTTACTCCCGTTATTAGCGGTACTAGTTTCGTTGATTAAATTCGTGCTTTAAAAGTATATCTTCTTGCAACGACCAACTTTAACGTTTTCTCAATATTGCGTCTAGTATCGAGCACTGTACGGTCACAGTGCTAAGTTCATAAGAGCACGAGCAAAGAAGTCCCGTCACGAAATTCATTTCGAGTTTGTCGGAAATTAAGCGGAATTGTGAAATTACATGTGTGCTTGTTTATAAGATTTCCACCTTTATCATGTCGGTGACACATCGCTCATTTGCTACAACACTGACATAACTCAGAAAACAAAATTTTCCAAAAAATAAGTTTAAATGTTTCAAATAATTAAAATTTGGTAATATTACTTTTAAATGCGATTTTAGTGCAATAACTGATTGTAGAGGAACAAAAATATCTAGTTACAGGTATATTAGCTCTTCATTCAGTGTATTGAATTTTTACCCTTTTTTTGCGAACGGTTAAAAAATGTTTGACAATTTTTGAGTTATGTCGTTGTTGTAACAAATGAGCGATATGTACACTGAAAAAAATATTAGTGTGAAATTACATAATTATGCTGGTTTTTTTTCCGATTCAGAATAATCATGCAATATTACTACTTATATTGAAAATTTCAGATTATATGTAATTTCTCATAAAATAAAACTGTTTTCTCGTCGTTCTCATCGTTGTGAAAATACCGCTAAATTTAAAATTACAAGTGATTTTTACATCATAAAAATAGTAATTTCACCTGTATTTTACTGTTAATATGTATTTTTACTTTAAAAAATCTGGAAAAAAAATTACAGTAATAATTAGATAATTTTCCGATTTCAAACATGTAATTTCCATGTAAAAGTACATGGATTTTTTTTAGTGTAGATAATAAAAGCATAAGGTTAATGAATCTGTTTTATACAATAATATAAATAATATTGCTGATTGAGAGAAGCTATTAATTATGTAATTTGGTCACTTTATTATAAATTGTATTTTCACATTGCAGAAACTGAATATTGCAACGTTTTAACGACAATTAAAATGCATTGTTGCAATTGACAGTGTTTATCATCAGAATCTGGATTATTACAGAAACAATTAAGATAAATTTAGGTATATGTACAATTTAATTTATTTGATATTAAAAAGATATCACATTTGTTATTAATTTTCACTAAAACACATTATCGTGCCTATATCAAATGTAAGCGAGACGTACATTGAACGTGCTTTTGAAAAATTTTAGTTTGATTAAAGGATTTAACCTTGCCCTTTCGGCCGAGGCTGCAAACGTTTACATTTAAAGAACATAGATAGGAGAATGTCTGTATACATGCTACGTCACCGTCGAAAGTTTCGACGTCTTTCCAATCGAAAGGTGGAACCAGCCCCATTATCGAACGTCCTCTACGCCATGTCCCCCCTCCCCCTCTTTTCATCTCCTACTACCTTACCTCCGTATGCGCATCTAATGCAGCTTACCCCCGAAGAGTTTCGAATGCCTCTCAACGTGATAAATCCCTGAATATATCTATCGGAGAGTTCACCTCGATACAGACTACTTTTCATCAGAATGATTGGTCTGATCCACGATTACGTAACGTGATGTTCCGGGAAAAGCAGGATTCGGTTTCTCCCCTCCCCCCCCTCTCTCTCTCTCGTGCGACTGATAACAAACGCTGACCTAAATACGTTCCCGCCAAACCGTCGTAAATCGTAACGCCGCAACGTAAGGTAAGGTACCCCCGCCCGAATCACGTCCGCCTTCTTTTCGGTTTAATCTATTTCACGCGATCTTCCCTATATGTTTCGTGGAAAGGAAGGGTTCTGTTATAGACAGTTAAGTGCGAAAGGGAATCTTTTTGAGAGCCAATTAGGCCAATTTCGTACATATAGCGGTGCAGCCAAGAATAACGCCGATATATTTCATCGTTTCATCTGCTTTCTGTTTCATCCCCTCGTGGATACGACTTTCGATTCCTGGACTATGGAGGATAGAGGAAATATGTTCCCAATAAACACGTACATCGCGATTTATGGCTTTAGCTTAATACAAGATATCATGTTGAAAACTTCAACTCCACCTCCTTTCAGCTGCTTTCTCCGCTCTCTTGCTAATGTAATCCTTGCTCGGCTTTTCCTTGGAAGGCCGGCTTTTACTTCGCGAGACTTAATAGCTTCTCTAGTTTAATGTGAATTTACGTTCCTCGCGGATCTCTTTTACGGTGTTCATTTTCTAAATTCTCAAGTTACAATTTTTGTAGGTCCTCCATAAAAATCTTCGCGCCTCGTACGGTAAAATAGATAACTCATAATTTAATTTTGACGAGACCTGTGCCTCGCTACTACTTTTAACCACTTTTATCCGCATTTATATTTTAAATTGTAAAGTGATTGGAAGGGAACAGAAAACGTGTTAAAGAAAGAGTTGTGGTATACGTGGTGTATATGCAAGTCATTAGTCAAATTTTCCAGCTCGGAACACGACATTCCAGGCATGGCACTGGCTCTGTTCCGAATCGGCGAGCATATGCCCGGCACTGTGTGCAACCCCGTCAGACACAGCCGCGTTTTCTCGCGTGTACCAATGGTGCATGCTTTCCAATACAGCTTAAAGGGAGAAATGTCACGGCCTCAAAAATTATAAAGGCTTTACGATGAACAATGGAAAAATACATTTTTATTATTAAATTATTTTTCCCTATTATCATATATTTCAAGACTTAAGATCATATTTTTACTGATTTATTATCCGTACATGTAGTTGCATTCGTGCAAGACGTTTTTATCTTTGATGTATTTACGCATGATCCTTTAAATAAATTATTTAATTAAAACACTGAAAATTAAAGATTCAGCGAATCAATCAATTTAGGATTAAATTAGTTGATATATAGGTACTTAAAATATACCGTGTGACTTCAGTTCTTAAAGCCACAAAGCTGACGCCGATGTTGCACGTGCTTCGGGGACGCGTGTGTTCTGGTCAGTTTGTGCGGATAATGTCATGCGCGGGCGCATCAAGAAAACGGACGAGAATGAGAGGAGCGCACGCGCCTGGGAGACGTCACAAAGTTTTCCATTCGGTACTCACCCTCACTCTCGTTTTGGAGGACTCACGTGAGTCCCGTTGCGAGGAGATCCCCAACAAAGATCGCGGGAGGAAGCTAAAGCGGTGGTTTAGCGTCATATTAAGGATCGGCGCTAACGAGATTGATTGCGGGTAGTCATGCACAGGACACTTGCCGTGATCCTTGTCTTATCTCAACGCGCCGCTCTCGGCAAAATTTGGTTTAAATTAATTGCTGTTTGAGTTGTAACAACACACACTCTGCGTGTTGTCGCAATTTTCGATTATGTTATGGAACGAATAAACGCAACAATTAACTCTCTTATACAACCTTGTGAATTCGACATATTGGAACTTAATAAATAAAAAACTATAAATAAGTAGTAGATACATCGACCTACGTGGAATTAATAATAACAGAATTTTTTCAGTATCTTCTTCCTGTTCAGTAATAATTAAACGTTTCTTTATTGAGTGCGGAGATATATTTTAGGATGGCACGTAAAGACGAAAGCGTTCAGTGTATTTGGAAAGCACATGTGCAATCCGCGTAGTTAACAATCGCAATAAAAAGCGTGATTTTAGCACGGCTCGATATTTTTTGCGAAAAACGGCGGAGCTTTGGAAAATATGAGTCACATAACTTGCCGTTAGCGAACTAGAAATGTCACGAACCGCAACCAATCGCACCGGAGGGACTTCGCAACCGAGAAACAAGGCGTCGTTCGCCGGCGGACATCGGATGGAGCCGCTTTGTAAAGCCTCTTTGGAGTTGCCCTTTGGTCGAGAAGCGATGCTTTATGGCCGTGCGTCTCTGGGAATTCCGCCAGATGTGAAACAATCAGCGGATGAGTGATGTGCGCGCGCGCTTGGATAGATGCGAGAAAATCCACCGTGTATTTTATTGTCCTCGTGCGATCGTGTGAGTTATCGCGCATACATATATAATACGAGCGCGAATTTGGACGGGCGACACGCTTGCGCGTTCGTTAAGGGTGGCCGCGAATCATGACGATTATCTCTTTAATTTCAATGAGGTCGATCGGTAGCCGCGCAGCGAATATTAATCGGCCTCTCGCATTGAATGCACGTTTCCCACGCATCGGCGCTTAGCGCTGATCGTGATAGCATTGAAGAACAGACGCCTCTACATGTCGAATCAACTCCTTCTACGTGTCTCTACATCGAACAGCGATTCGTCAATTTAATATTACGATTGTTATCCTGGTTAGAAAATTTTAATTTTAATTTTCAAGCTGATTTTTAAGTATTCTTCAAAACGTTTCACACTATTTCATTGCTATTTACTTTTGCTACGCGGCTAATTTTACGAAACGGAAATATCCAAAATATCAATAGATAACATGACGACGTCAGTTTGCGTCAATATTCACGAGCTGGAATATCATAATAGTATTTTATAAATTGTTTAGCTATTAGTAATCAATAATAGGATTATTGCGGCTGTGAAAATACGGTAAAAACGACGTGAGCAGAACCGGTTAAAGCAAACAAATAATGCATATAATGCGAGCCGAGGATCAACACAAATTTTGTCTACCATGTCCCATCCCCCACGTTTCGAAAGTATGGCCGTGTTGGATTATATGTATGTCATGAATTACTGCAGGACCAAGCATCTGCGATAAAAGCCTATATCCGCGTAATTTATGCCGAGACGCGATATAAGCACGCCGTTATCCGCGGATCGTTATCATTTCAATGCTATTTGCGGTAAACACGTTTATATATCGATCAGTCTCGTCGATATTATCGTGTTAACAGTCGAGATCCGATATTCACTCAACGCTTGAAAATAATTATGAAAAAAAAGATAATCCTTTATGCCCCCTTAATACGCTAATCATCTAATTTACAGCAAACTCGTTACGAATTTCTTATATTCGTGAATTTAGTCGTTGGATATGTTCGATTGAGTGTACGTATCTCATTTCGAAAGATTTTAATTTTATTGATTCTGTTCATTTTCCGCGTTTATCCAATTTCAGTAGACAGGAGGAAAAAAATAGAACTGTAGTGTCCCTTGAAGGATTGCAAACAAAGAGCTTTCAATTTCAAGGCCTTCGAAATATTCGCAATGTTGCAGTGCATACCGCATCATTTAAGCGGAAAAAAATAACTCGGCAAAAATTGTAACGTAAAATCGTCAAATAGATTTTAATCTATACGATCACGACGTTCTAAACGCGATACAGGAGTTGTCGATAAAGTCATCGTTGGAGTGCTATAGTATGATAGCAACTTTTCGAAAGCTCTCATCGTAACCATTAACCGCCAAAGTATTTGTTTTACTCGTGCAACTGGCGATCACAATGATTCCAATTACCTACCATCACTGATTCCGTGTCTTGTCAGAGGCAGCTCAAATTCTTCTCGACCAACTACGGGTAGATAAGTCAGTTGACAAAGCCGAATGTAGCTCGCGTGAGAAGCTTTAAAGCTTCCTTCAAGTGGTAAGCATCGAAGCTGCATCAGCCAGCAAAGTTTACCATCGGTTGAAAATATTTTGATAATGCAAGAGCGCAACGTTCGCGTCATCGCGTTGCTCTGCAGCTTGCGATTTAATTATATGAAGTGTATATCTTATTATATACGAGTATACGTTTAAAGGCTCTGTAATTCGCAATAATAATTAAGTTCGTACTGCGTGCTTAGTGCTTACCCATCCCCAGAAAATTAATAAACGCTGTTACTCTGCTAATATCAAAATCATATTATAGCTTGCAATGTATATGGTGATGCCGTTGGGGCAGTGCATAAGGAATCTTTTTTATCAACGTGATCAATAAATAATTTTCGTCTTCTGTTCTATTAACATACTGTATGTTCTGTATGTTAATTTACATTAAAATTATCGTCTGTATATTTACGAAACACGCGGTTGAAGTAAACTTTGCTGTACACTGCAGCATACTGATGGGCACGGCGATTGGTAGTTATAAATGCATGTACACTCCTTGTTTGGATAATCCGAGAAAATATACAGAACCTGAGTGCACGTTGGTACGATGAGAAAATTAACTATACGGTTGATCGACTAGCAACTGTGTCTGTACTTACTTTCTAAGGTCTCTATATCGAATAAAAACAGAATATACACTCACGTTTTATAAAGTCTATGTTTTTATCTGTTACGATGAACAAAATTATCTTCCTTTTTTTAATGATTACAATTTTAATGCAATAATTCTTAATATAAAAATTAATCGTTTGAGATTTTTTTAGAAATTTGAGTTTATTAATAATATGAAATTTGATCGTTATATTTATGGAAATTAATTTCGGTCCTGATGCAAGAAACATCTCACTCGTGATGCTACACAGAAGAGGTTGCCCTATTTGAAAAATATATCTTTCTTTAAATACGAATACATATATTCGATAAAAGTCTGTCCGCTCACGACAGGCACGTTAGAAGCTTTTTATATGGCGTAAGAAAAGTAAGACGGCGCGGCGGCGGGACACTTGACCAAAATAAAATTTCACGCATCGCGGTAAGTGCAGAGAGCCGCATGCGCGCACATGCGTTGTGATCGTTTAAAAAAGAGGTAGACCGGGGTAGGACAGAGAAGCGGGGGAATTATGTGTGTTCTCGGAATGATTCATAAATAGTTTATTTTCGTACCGGCTGCCGGGGAATCGTTAGTCGCGGCCAAAGCTGCCGCCTTCGTGACGCGCCGCGTGTATTTCCTCGTCGGCTTCTTCGCCTCGCGCGAGCCTAGACGCGCGCAGCATATATAGTGCAAGGTTTCAAACAAGGCTCCAAAATCCATATTAACATTTCAAAGGGCGCATGAGTAATAAATCTAGTCTGCCAGCGCGGCATGAAGCTACGGATTCCGCAGTGCTCCATAATAAATGTATATCGGGGTAAAAGGCGCGACCATAATTGCACCGTCACTCGTCGCTCGTCGCCGCGCATAGTGACTATGTGTGACGGTCGATTCACGCTAATTGAAAATCACATCCAATACCGTTGCGATTAATACTGAGCCGTTTGTGACGTATTTAATTATTGCACGTTGAATATTTAGAATAACGCATACGCGTGATGAACCGTAGGATTAACGCGCACGCGGTAGCACGCTCGTGCTTTTGATTGAAAAATGGCTTTGCCGTCACAGGGAGGTAACGTTTTATTAAACCGCATGCTGCGTTATTTCGAGCACAAAATTACGAGCATCTTTCATGAAGCATATACTAATGATTATGCACACCAATATCTCCGCCATTTGCGAAATATTTCATTCTCCGTCCGCAATTACAGTTTCGAAAAATTACAACGTAATTATAAAATATATTCTTGTTTTTTATAATTTTGTACCTCTTCTTCTCTATTGTTTTTATATTTTTTGCCCGCGAGTCTATAATAATCGCACAAATTGAAATTGCATTGGTTAATTTTTATACTTTAATAAAGAGAAATGATAAATTAATTATTTCTCGGTTTAAAATGTTACGCAAACTGTCAAAATATAATGCGCTTATTTGACGTACTCTAATTAAACCTCGAAACTGGAGCACCTCCGAAATGGAGTTGATGTCTGTTCCATGGTTCGTTAGCCGCGACTAGTAAAAAAAAAAATCGTCATGGTACGGCCTACCAGGAAAGGGCGTTCTTGATGCTCAAACTGTGTCTTTGACGTTGCCTTTCAAATAGCACGTACAATTGCAAACGAAGCATTATAGAAAGAAATTCGATTAACTATAGCCGAAGATATATATACTTCATTCAAATGACACTATTCATTGTTGATCGAATATTCTGTTACATCAAACTCTTGACAGGTATTCAGTTGCGCGGTTTAGAATAATTGTGCATAAAATGAAGCGAAGGTATTCAATGCGAGATGCTCGCATAATAAACTTGGAAAAATCGATCGTGACTTTTTCGAAGCCGGCGGAATTAACAAATCGCAAGTTATGTAGCACATATATCCTGTTACAGTTGAGTTTAGGTTGCATATGTAACTCAAAAGGAAAAAAAAGAAAGTTTCCACCAAATGTTTTTGTTAGCCTGAAAATGGATATATCCCCGACAGTGAAATGTAAAAAAGCATGGCATTAATACGGCAACGATATAATTCACATCATATTTAACAAAATATTTGAGATTATTCCAGATATTTTTTAAGTCACAGAAAATGACGAATCGTAACGTCACATATGTGGTGGGATCAAAAAATATCGCTCCGCTGATTTACACTCGTGTCATATAGTTTACGGACCAGTGAACGGAAGGAATCAGAGCAATTTTAATTTGCATATTTCACAAATGCAGAAACAAGTCGGTCGGGCAACACGCAACGGGAATTTTTTCCCCGGCGCGACTGAGATAGAGCAGAGAGAGAAAAAAAAAGAGAGAGAAAAAGAGAGAGAGAGAGAGAGAGAGAGAGGGGAGGGAAAGGGAGGAGAGAGAGAAGATAGAGAGGGAAAGTAGAGAGCGATAAAATTTCCCTGTAACGTCTCGACATTTTCAACTTCGTTCAGACCTCGCGGGACCAAAACATCAAAAGTAACCTAATAAGTAAGTTTTCTAATTAAGCTTGAAAAAGAGATTCGTCTCTTTGCTTTAATTTCGTTGCGGTTTAGTTTTGCGGAGAAAAATTTTGCCTCTATTCAACGATTTCAAATATGCTCTCAGAATATGGCTCCGTTTCGCGCATTCATTCGAAACAACGAATTAATAACATGACGTCGCGATCGTGCTTGACTTTGAATATCGTGCTGTTTATGTTAGACGATTTTGCCAGACCGTCGAGGGAAATAATTATGCCCGCGCGAGGGTATGCAGCCTTGAGCCTGTTTAAGCAGAGTTCATACATTTGCACCCCTGTTTCTCCCGCTTCTCGGCTTGTACGCGAAATGCATATGAAGCGTGTCTTAAATCGTCGGCGCACAGGATACAACAGCTGTTCCCACTGTTGCGACGTAATACATACGCTTAAGTCACATCTCTCGGCCGAATATTGAGGAATGAAACTTTCATTATATAGAGATTGTCAGTCTATTTATATAATATTTAAATTAATTTTTTTATCTCGCTTCGAGCTTAATAAATCTGACAACAGGCAAAATGTTCGCTGTTAAAAATTATGGAACGTACTATAAAGCTTTTTTTCTATTTATATATCAAATGTCCAAAGCTATTGTCGTTTAAACCGAGATTGGAAAAACAATTTTATTCGGAAGTTCAATACATTATTTCTATTATTATTAGTACCATTTAATAATACAACACGCCCCGTAATTTCTCAAGTTTTTTGGTTGACGGTGATTCAGCTTAGTCTCCTGATTAACTTGACATATGTGAATCATTCAGTGATCAACCTCATTTTTTTTAATTATACTTGATTAAAGAAATTATTTTATATTCTTTATTATTTAATTTTTTATTAATGAAACCATGTTACAGATATCAATATATTTAAATACTTCTTCAAATTTATTTTTATTTAATAAATTTTAACGTACATCTCTTTTTCAGACTATAAAAGTTGTGATGTCTTTTAAAGTATATTTTCTGCACTCACATTTTAATTTCTCTCTACAAAATTTGGGAGCTGTAAATGATAAACTTAGTAAATATTTTCACTAACAATAAGACATAAAAAAAAAAACAGAGAAACGTTTCATGCAGAAGTCAGTCTAAATTTGATCAGAGAAACTGAAAAAGATGAATATAAACGGCAAGCAAAACATTTAGACCTTTTATTCAATAAAACTGAGATATTTCCCAGAAATGATTGAAAAAAAGCGAATCTTGCATTAAAACGTCTGGAAGACGTTAGATAATATCTTTCGAATGTTCATGTATATAAAGAACTATGCGTAAGTTTACAATGTTGCGCCACTATAGCGCCAATTTTTCTCATGGAACTTTGTGAGATATGCGATCGGTTTTTCTCGACGAGTCTTCTTTTATACAAGAGTCATTTTCAAAAATTACACGTTATCTCAAATCCGACAAAGTGTTCTCAAGAAGATATTAAATTCTGCGCGTATATTCTGTCGCTGAGCCGTGAGCAAAAACACGACCCTAGCTCGTACGCGTATAAAATCGATAGACCTTCTCAAACGCGGCATTCTCAGCTTGAGCTGAACCTCCGCGCTGTGGATTTTAATTGCGTTGCGAAAGTACCCGGAGACGGTATAAGAAACGGATGCTATAGCATATCTCTCGAACACTGAACCTGAACGAGGCACGCGGTACGAAGCGGTGCTCGGCCGCTCTAAAAAAAACAAGTCTAAAAAATGGGATTCGGACGAGAAAGCAATTACGCCCTCGCGGATTTAAGGCCACTCGCGGATCTCGCGCCACCGGTTTTTTCCTCCCCTCCCCACTAATCCAATATCGCACGTCAAGCCGCTCTCTTCTATAGAAACATCATTTAATGGCGCAGATTTCGAACAAACAAACAGATTTCCGTCTGAATATTATTCCTGCTGCTACCTATGCTTTTGTGGGTCGGTGTGCGCCGCGTTTGGCGATAGTGCCTTTTCCGCTCTCGTACAGTCGAGGCCGATTTTGCCACAGCCCCATCCGCTTCCCCGCTCTCGCCCTCCGGACCCCTCGATTGTATCGATCATCGGTGGAGAGGGTGCACACGTCGAAAACGGCTGGTTTACTCGAGCGCATCGTATCGTTACGTCAATGGCGAGTCACGTTCACGTTGAGATCACACCTGCATCCGCGCGGTCCTCGCGTGCATTTCCGCACGCGGTTACGACTGTTACGAAACTATACCTCCTCTCCCCCCGTTTTAGATTCACGAAACAGTTTGTTGCTATCGAGAGTTGGAGCGTTTGCTTCCGCCCTTTCTATTTCACCAACGTCGACGCCGCGCCGGGCATTAAACGCTAATAAGTAGCGCGTAATAAGTTGCTGAAGTGGAACGATAATGGGGGTATACATCTGTGAGGTGCACGCGATCGTGTTAACCCTTATCCGAACAATCGAACCTGGAATGCTTCCATTTGCTTTATTTACTTCGCTAATCCTCCTGAAATCTCGATCTACTTTTCCTCCGGGAAACAGCTTCTGTCTCGAGGATAAGAACTAGTGTTTAGTGTACGAGAAGATTAAGGAGAATTATTGACGATTAGTTCCTTCTCGACAAAAAGACTGTAACGATGTATGTTGCATTGTACATCTTTCCATTAACCTATCCAAATTATTGAAACTCCCCCCCCCTCTCTCTCTCTCTCTCTCTCTCTTTCTCTCTAATGTAATATAATATTAATATAACATCAATGTTGAATTAAAAAACGTAACCTTAGTTACCTCCTATATGTATAAAAGTTCGAATTTTTGGAGATTACTTTTTTACGAATTTTAGCCGAACCCAGTTAAATTATTAAAACGACATATTAAGGGTAGAAATTATGCGGCTCTGATTTATTCGGAGATAAAGGACGTGCTTAAATTTTACGCGCTGCCACGGTAATATTCTTAAGAATATTAGGTGCTATTAAAAGCGCCGTGCTATGAATTACCGACACGGCATGTTAACGATGCGAATTATGTGATGTTGACTTATCCGATAGGAGTAAAGAATATTTTTTAAGTACGGTCATTAGGACGACGATTTCCTTGGAACATACGGATTACGGAATATACAAATACGAGTTTTTACGGGAAGAAAATTCAATGATTTGCAGATATTGCGTGCGTCTATTTTCACAATATTTCAATTCTCTTCTACGTTTCTTAATAAAGGAACATTATTCCAATATAGATAGTTTATGTAAACCTATTACGACTTTTCTCTTAATCCCGAGTCAAAATGAATAGTAATAGAGTTGGCGATTCATTCAAATCGCCAACGTGGCATTGTGTAATGCTACTGCATTTTTTAATGTACTTACGTGAGAGAGCTGCACGAAGCGGAAGGACAAACTGTGTCGTTTCTACTAGAAAAATAACGTCGCTCTCCGAGTTGCTTTCACTGAAAAGAGTGGCAATGTTCGTACTTGCGCCGATTCGACCGAATGCGTCCGAATGGCGCGCGCATTCGTAAAAAGTAATTATGCGTCGCGTGCAATGGGTTTCTTAAAAACGAAAATCGGATGGACTTTCCGAGCGGAATTGAGCGATTCCGAATCGCGGACGGAAAAGCGACGATGGAGCGAGTTTCCCCCCACACGTCCCACGTGGGAAAGGACCGTGTATTTACACACGGTGGCACACAAAGAGCTTTCCCTGCAACGCGAAACACTCGCGCGACACAGAGGCACGCAATATCGCGTAATTAAAGGAGCGGCCGTCGCGAAAATTTTTCAAGCAAATTTCGCCGTGAAAAAACTTTCCGTTCCAATTCCAGTTCCAGGCTATATCGCAAACGTGTGCTCGCGCGCACGCACGTTTTAAAAATCGTGCCTCGCAAAAACTTATCGATCCGTATTGCCTATGTGAACGTGTGTGTACGTTCCTCCGGTCGAAAGTTCCTATCGACCCCTCGGCATATGGAGAAAAGAGCCTTTTAACGTATTCCAGTATACCGCATGTCGGACCGCGCCGGGCGGAGCCCTTCAGACATCACTTTCCAGCACGCCAACACGACGGCGCGGCGGGACGGGCAAGGGTGAGAGCACGGCGAAACCGCGAAATATTTATAAACTTCGTCTTTCTTCTGTTGGGAGGTCAATGTACACGACTGAGGGCGTCTGTGGGTGAAAGTGTAGACGGAAACGTACACGACGACGGGGATGAGATCGCCGACGCGACGGGGAACCTCCTTCGCGCTCACGTTAATCTTTTTCTACCTAATGTAACCACGTGTAGCCTGATATCCGAAAAAAGGAGATTTTTGCCGCGGAGGTTTTCACGAGGAACATATTTCTTTCTATAGGGTTCGCGAAAGTATATAGCTGGGTAATGAAATAAAACGATAAAAATTTCCGAGATAAATTGAAATTATCTTGAACATTGAAAATCTCAGTTTCCTTGAAATATCATCAGTACATTTTAATCTAAATGTATTACTTTAAAGTGCTTTTTCGCATAAGGTATTCAGGTATCTCGGGAGATATGTGGAATTATAAAGAAAATCTCTCGCGTGCGATATCCTTAGAACATGTTGGCCGCTGTGGTAAAAATATACATATATATATATATATATATACTAGATATAGAGGTGAGTGATTACATTATATGTAAGTATTCTAAAAATATATTCCACATATTCCGCGCTCCCTTATGTAGGACATAAGATATTGTGATTTCCCAGCGAGATATTTTAATACGATCTTTGCAGATTTTTTTTGTGGGAGTTAAGAATGTGACGCAATATGTTTCGCTTCTTTGTCGTGTCTCTCGACTAAAGAAGATTTTTATGATAATCGCGATACGCTTCTTTTAAAGAAATAATGCAATAAGAGTAAAATGTACCCTTTTTTTTAAATCAAATTTTGAATGATAAAAAAGAAGCTAATTTACGTAGTACATATCCTTCTCAAAGGTATCGATATAATATGTTGCGAGGAACGAAGGACAGTACATTTGCACCCAGTGGCGCATCAATTCGCGGTCTAACTTTATTGCGCGCACATATCCTCCGTGTCGTTACGCCCAGATTTATACGGCCGCGACGTATCCCCGGGGCGAAGTAAATATTCGCTCAAGGAAGGAAATATTGTTCCAAGATTCGATAGATTTAAGTCGGGCGAAGGGTTTAAAGGTACTTCGGCGTATGCGATCTGAGAGTTAAGGATCTCGACCTGGTGCCGGCGAGGTGCCCGGTAATTTCTCGACGTAACGAACGTATCCCCTCAGCATAACGTTTTATATCACCTTTCTCATATCGCACCAACGTTTCCCCGAGGTAAAGTAAATTTCAGGTGAATTCACGAGGTGGAGAACATCCCACCTTCGTCCTTTTTTTGGAAGTAAAAAATCGCACGAAGGGTTTAGCCAAGACGAGCCGTCACGCCGTTTTCATCGAAATTGTCACGGATTGCTTGAAGGTGGATTTTGTATTAATTCTTGCATGAAATAGAGGATTAGCCGATGCACGGGCGCAACTGCATTGGCCATTCGCGAGAAATTGCATGAAAAATTGAGCCCCGCGCGAGCGGCGAGGGCCGCCGGGTGAAAGTCGTATAAATAATTTTTATGCGATTTCGACTTTTCGCACAGTTCCACTTCTACCGGTGTACCGTTTTATCTTGCCGTGCTCCTTCGACATTTCCCCGAGGACATGTAAATTTGTACGGGAAAGAGAAAACACGGTCGCGTCGCGCCAATAACGCCGAACTGGCGAATAATTGGCTCGTACTTATATAGGATGAAATCGGAAACTTCGAGGACGCGGAAAAGGTAAAGGAGGAAAAGGAAGTTACACGCTCGGTCCGAGAGAGTCACAGGCAAAGAACAATTGCTGAAGCCGTTTCGTCATAATTTCATTGCATATTTTTCCCCTGCAGATACATCGCGTTATTTCGCTCTAGTTATGTTTCTGCAACATTTCCCCGGGGTGGAGTAAATTTGAGACGGAGAGAAAGAAAATATTGTCCGCTCCGTCGACGAGGCGGCGAAGAAGCAGTTTCGGGCGCACAAAGGGCCCACAAAATACATCAACCCCCGTCGTGTATCTCTCCAGCAGGATATCGCAAACGTTCCTCTTTAAAGCCCACGCTTGTGTAACCTCGTGGCAATTTTGATCAAAACGTGCGAATTATTGTTATTGATCTGCTATTATCTCCCTGACTTTACTCCCCCCTCCCTATCCGCCACGACGAATGATTAATTTCACATGTGCGGCTCATGAATTCAACCAAGTCCGAAATGGGACTTTGCAAACTAACAAATATTTGCTGATAAGTTTATTCCGTCAACGAGGTGTTAATTATGCATGCCGACAAATACCGCTAACGTGTTTAATGGATTTTATTATAGTATATTGAAAAACACTACATCACAGTATGTAAATACGTGCGTATTTTCCAAGTTCAAAACGCAAGCCATTGAACTGTAGAAAAGAAGAGTATGTATAATAGAGCGGATAATCTCAATCAGTACTTTCTCAGCCGGAAAGCTCGAGAGCGGTAGCATTTAATCGATTGTGAGAATATATTATATATTTGTGCGTGTCCACTGATAGCAAATGTAGATTTCTAATCGGTTTGACGTCCGCGGGCCACACTGCGAAGCTTCGAGGCAAATAAACTTCCTCCACGCGCGCGCAGGCTAATATGCTCGTTTCAGTTTGCAGGAAGCTTCGCTACAAACAATTTGCCTGAAATTGCCGTACGTGCGCGATAACCGCCCGGGAAAAACGGAAATGGCCCCCTCGAGGATGCGGGTAAGCGTCATCTTCCTCGCGGCTCACGTCTTACAAAAATTCGCCACTTGTGCCGTGCCGCCCGGCGCACTCCGGGAAACTATGCAGGCGGGTCGGTAAACCGTGCCCACCACACTCCGACTTCACTCTCGAGATGCTTAAATTGCCATTACGTTAGCAAAACGCTCGGGGGACTGCGCCGCTTGACTTCGGCGAAATTTCGCTGTTAAACTTTATTGAAGATAAAAACATAGGGCGTGGCAAAAACCCGTGCACCCGTTAAACTGCAAATGTATCCCGACTTCATTAAACTTATCGCGATCATAATTGAAGATTATAATTAAAATGCTGCAGCGCTGCTGAACACTAATAACAGTTGAAAATATGAGTATACTACCGCCTAACTAACGATTTGCAAACCCACGTTTATTAGACATGGCGATGTTTAAAGAGAAAGTTTCATACGCAATACGCGATATACGCTTAAGCTTATAGAGCTGGGAATACACCGTTTCAACACATTTTAGCAATTCCCTTCGCAATTCTGCACTCTCAGCGGACATAGAAAGTTGTATGCACCAACTATTGTATGTCCTTAAATTGCTATTAAATCCAATCTTAAATACCGACGTCTTATACTCGATCTTTTCCTGACAGTCCGGAATCGAACGGAAAATCGCCGAGCAACTTTTAACGAGAAAGTCCTACTTTTTTTTGCTAGTCTTCAGTAATTTGCAAGTAAATCCGCATCTAGCGATGGTGTTTGCGAGCATAAATATGCGACCTTAGAAATTCGTACAAATAGAAGGAGCTGTAATTTTATCATCTAAATGACAAAATTGAAAATATCCGAGCAAATTATTAACGCGAAATTCTTGTAATCTCTAATAATAGAAATATATCAGATTACGTGCCCCTCTCGGCACAGAATAACTAGCGAAGCTATCACAGCTATTTCCAATTGAAGATTCTTTTCTTTCGATTCGTATACGAAATTATTCGACAACGGCAGAAAAGTTACATTATTTAACGTCATTATTCTTCAGCAGGCATTCTATAATTTCATGTCTATAATTAATCAGCCGAAAGATAACAGTATCTGCATATATCGCGCAGGCTCGGCGAGCAGTTATTATTACTTCTGGAACAAACAGGCTGCTTGCCCACGCTAAATGCAGAAGAGCTAATTATATCCGGGGTAATGTTATACCTCTGCAGTTTATATCTATAATAATATTTATGTCGTTGCTGCGTGTGTATCGACGAAATTTCGACGTTGATATCGATCCTATATAATATTAAGTTATTAAATATTCGTATACTTTATGTTCCTGTAACTAAAATAAAATCTTGTCTATTAAAACACATTCTCTCACAATATATATCCTATGATGTGTTTGGTCACTTATTTATAGGATGGAGTCATTCTCTCACAATATATATCCTATGATGTGTTTGGTCACTTATTTATAGGATGGAGTCACATATGTCATTATAAAGTTCATTAAATGCTTTGGTACTTTCGAAACAAAGGATTAGATATTTTCGATCAAATACATTGCGTCCAGACGTTGATTCAGAATTTAATCTGACAGTTTGACATTTGTGAAAGATTAAATGCATAGATTAAATATAAATAATAACATATAATACTAAATCAATAAATACAATATATATAATACTAAATCAATAAATAAAAAAATATTTTTAATTAAAAATACGATTAGATGCATCCGAAAAAATACCTAGTAATCTTAGAATCTGGAAATGCTATGGTGTTAATGAATTTCAGTGTAAATTTCGAAAATTAACGATACGTTCTCTCTCAAATGCAATGTGTAACTTGTTTTGTTACGTGGTCATTATACTACCTGCCATAAACATATCAGCCACTTACACAAACCAAAACATCGTCCTAATTACGTTCATTATATTAACAATAAATTATTTTTACATATGCGATTATCAAGTACGTGATAACTGATGATATCTGAATTATCTCTTTTTATCATTTCTATTTCGGGATAAGATATAATTTTCATTATTTATGTAACTATACTTTTACGTCATAATAATTGTAAATGGCATTTTGTCTAGTCTGTTATTGGAATAAAAAACAATTAATATAATAGAATACATGGCTACATTTTAGTAATTTCCTATTTCGACTTCCTATTATAATCCTTCAATTTACTTGGAAAGTAAAACTCGACATGTTCGTGATCAAAGAGAGCTTCTAACAGTCAATAAAAGTTCTACCGGTTTTCATTTCGCACCGGCGCAATTTTTGTTTGAAGAACAAATAACATGGATCAATGTGGTTCTATAAAAAAAGATTCAACTAAGTAAATCAAAGTTCTCCCTCTTCTAAATGTTAGTCTCACGATTACTGCTTAAAACATATATTTATCTTCTATCGATACGTACAATATGACATGAATAATTATCGAGATTGAGGGTCGAGATTAAAGGATTAATTGTTCATTGAGCGCAATTAACTTATTAATAGGGAGAACAATGAGGAATGGAATTTCGATCATTTGATAATCAAGGCGATTAATTGTTTGACGACAAAATGCTTAATTAATCGCGACGGGGTAAGGGAATATCGCGCGGCGTTCCGTCGCACCCGACGCGTTTAAACATCCCATATCCTGCGCCATTAATATTTATAACGGCGTTATCATCAAACTTCATCATCGTCTGCCCATCGAGGGTCTAAAATGCGTGGCCGTCGCAAAGAGAAATCCTAAAACAGCGTCCCTATCCACCCCGTAGTTCGCGTCGCCGCCACCACTGGCCGGCACAAGCAAAGCATAGGCAAGCAGACAGGCCAGGGGTGCAGGAACGAGCGGGGTCGACCCTGCGCGCAGCCTCCCCAGTCCACCCCGAAGATTCAGTCGTCGTGCGGCAGAGGAGGGCCGAGGAGCGCCCGGTCGAAGCGCCGAGGTCCTCTCTCCACTCTCTTCGTCTCCTATATCTCTACACACACGCGTATCTCTTTTTATCCGCCTCCCGTTCTCTCCTCTCTCCGTCTGGACCAGACTGAAAACGATCGGCTCCCTCTATCACCCGCGCGCACACTTTCCCTCTCTTTCTCTCTCTCACTCTCTCTCTCCCTTTCTCTCTTTATCCGCCACCGCGAGAGTCGCGAGTGAAAACGAGCCGGGCAGCGCCGACCTTCACCATTTTGGTACACGCAGAGCACGCGACGTACGGCCGTAAAGCCGTGTACGTCCTCGTCGATCCTCAGCCGACGGAGAGAACTCTCGCCGCGAGAGGAACTCGCCGAATTTTCGGTCGGAATGCGCGCGAGAGTACGGCCGGTGACGAAACGACGGCGACGCCGGTCTGGGGGTTGCTAGCCTCCCTCAACTCCGCCTCTCATTCCTGTCACTCCATTCGTTTTCTCGCTCGCTCACACTCCCTCTCTCTACTACGAAGGGTGGGTGGTGGTGATACGCCGCGCCGGTGGCAGTGGCGGCAGTAGTGTGGATGCTTATGCCGGTGGGTGCACTCTCCTAGTGTGGTAGTAGTGGTTCCTGATGTCGGTGATGGTGGTGGTGTGCTGGTGGTGGTGGTGGTAGTTTAAATTTCAGCCGCGTGCACGGGTTCACCTACGTGAGCCATTACACGGGTCCTCGGCTTTCTCGCCAACTGGGAGGCTATACGAGCGGTCACGGTCCACGGACGCAAATTCTGGCCACCTTCGCGTCCACGTCCTCCTTTTCTCTCGTCGTCCTCTCGTCTTCTCTCGGGTATACCCAGGGTGCTGACGCTCCAAGTGCTCGCTTCTACGCCGAGGCTTTGTCCACTCTCATCTTGACCGAAATTCGCGGTGCGTTCGATCCCTACTTGTCGCCTTGACAGCCGACCGTTGTTGTATGTGTGTTATGCGCGTGCTTTATTAAAAGAATGCATCGTATCGTCGCTGCGCCGCCTTCGTCCTTTCGTACAGATTGCTAAGGTAACGCGGCAGTCGGAGAGACGCGATAAAAATATTATCCGCTTCGCAGCTATACGAAATGCGAAAAGATGTCAGGATGTATCGTGCCATTCGTCTCGCAAATACGATGAAAATCCCGCCGTTCTCGGTGAGATCGAAGCGGGATAACCGTGGGAGAGGGATGCGCTAGTCGAGATAAAACGTTATTTTTCAGAATTATCAAACCATTTAAAAAAATACGACACGGTACGTATATCGACGATAAACGTACAGTATCCCTATTTCAAGCTTGTATCATTCTTTTCAGAAATTTAGAAATGATGTTCTTCTTAAATTCATCTCAGATTTCAATTGTCGAAATATGTTTGTTTTCGTGTCAAAGCCACGACAAACAAAATCACAAGGAATCTAACTTGATCTAACTTGACCTAATTTGAAGAGATCTAATCGCAAAGCATTATTAATTTCAATCTTTAGCAAAAGCTCTTCTTTTCTATTATTCTCCTATCCATCCGCATACGGATGCCACGATTTTCTTTTGGAACTCCGCGCGTGCATGTGCGAGTGGAGCGGTCACATATATGCTCCAAAAACGCGTTAAGTACGCACGTGTACGCGGGTGTACGTGACCACGCGTGTATGTATGTTTCTATTGAACGAGAGTATCGTATCATTGCGACAGGTCTCTCTCGACCAGTCGTCGTCGTGACCCTCTTCAACGCCGCGTAAAAACAGGAAGTATGGTAAAAACATCATCCGTTCTACCGTGATAGCCCGAAGCCCGTTTAATCGCACGCCGAAGCGGAGAGTAGGAGTACTGGAAATTACCGAGATGTACCTCACTCTCCTCGATTATTTCATGTGAATCTGCCGCGAGATTAAGCGGCTTTCTACAAGCCCGATATATGTCCGCGTGCGCATATATCCTGTGTACAGGTATACATACAATATGTATGTATGTATGTACGCTCGCCTCGCATCGCGCGAACGGTGGCACCATTTCCGTGAATTTCGCCCAACGCCCCTTCTTCACAGCGACAATTAGACGCGGTAAAACCGTTGCCGATTCCACGCGCGGTCAAGTCTGTAGGGGAAACAAACGGGAGATGAGAAAAAGAGGAGCGATATCGCATAGATATATGGAAAGCCAGATTCGACAAAACGACGGATCATTCGTGTATCCTTCGAACAAAAGCGTGCAGTTTGCTACTTCGACGCGTTTCGCAAGAACGAGTTACACGGGTTGCGTTATGGATGAGCGTTCGAAGTCTCGTTCCAGCGTGACGGCTGGAAATAGGGGTTGCAGTCGGGGGTGGTTTGTTTTGCCCTCGTCCGTTGTATAGGAACAATCGGCTACGGTGTGCGCTTTTTCCCGCGATGTAGGGGTGTTGTGTCGAGACGATCGACGGTGTAGAGGACGAGTGTGCACACGGGAGAAAGAGGAGGATGGGGAAGAGGAGGAGAAGGAGGAGGAGGCAGCGAGAGGACGAAAAATATGGCCCGTGTGCATGTCGAGCGTGTCGGTTGCCTTTTTGCTCGTCTTGTGCTTCTGCCTTTTCTTCTTTTTTCTGTCTCTATTTCGTCGTCATCCGCTACTCGAGGATCGTTGACCGTGTCGAATGTCGGTCACTGTAAATGAGATTCGCAGAGGCTGAGACGCTAGAGAAGTCCTCTCGAAGCTGTCTCTCTCTCTCTCTCTCGTTTCCTATCTTTTTCTTTTTCTCTTTCTTTTCCTCTTCTCTCTCTCTCTCTCTCTCTCTCTCTCTCTCTTTCTCTTTATCTCTCTCTATTTCTCATGAGAAACTCCCGAAGTAAACCAATGGCAGGGCGAGAGGAAGGAGAGTGCCAAGTTGCGGGCTGGCACAGGGTCGTTTAAATGTTTAGATTCGCAGTGTGAAAGTCTCTCTTTTACCCTAACGCAGAAAACTTCTTATCGCGCGGAAGCTAGCGTTCGCACATTTGGAATGCAAGGGGGCTTTCGCGCACCGCGGAAAAATACCGCCTTCCGGGCCGTACCGCTTTCTCACGGACGCGTACGAACGTGGGGTTTCAAGTGGTTTTAATTTCAACCACGGTAATTTTCGTGGTTGCGGGAACGAGTGGCGACGCCTCTCTCTCTCTCGCCTCCGACGGGGAATAATTATTTTAGATGACAACCGACGTATGCGAAATTCGTTCTTGTATAATTTGCGCACATACGCGATTGACTGAAATGGAGCTTCTCTCGTTGATTATATCGATTGGATTATCAAGAATACGTTTACTCCGAATTTCGCTCTGCCTGCTTTATTATGAATATTCCCGAAACAGCTGCGGTATCCCAATCACACTGTAGCGAGATTTATTTATCACGTGTATTGTCGAGAATAAGTTTTGTAAATTGTTCGAGACGTATCTTCGAGCGGCTATTTTATCGATATTTCCGCAGATATTTTTAAAAGTCATTTGCGAGTGTATTAATTCTGGTGTTATAACGGGCTCGCAAATATCTTGGTCGAAAAATATTAGCTTTACGTTTATTGCTTTTTGCACCAGGGCTCACTGAGATTATGATGCTTTCAAACAATAGCGTCACGCGGCACGTTGCTGCTTTTTCATCCTGAAAATAATTCTTTGGAAAAAATCTTTGGCAAGAACTCTCATAACCGTCTACATATTTACATCGCTAAAACAAATATAAAACAAAATAATCGCTCACTGCCATAACCGAGAGAAAATTTTGAGGAGCCTTTTGTATCCAATTTTCTTAGCATATCCTACACTGAAAAGATTTTACAAAGCAGAAGTTTCGAAGGATTAATGTATACAAAACAAATTTTCATAAAGTTCTGAAACTTGCTCGTATTAATAATCGTCACGAAAGTTTTTAATATCAATCAATTTTTTTTAAGAATTTAATAAAGCTTATTTAGTTCACTTTATTTGCTTTAAATATAAGAAAGGTAACAAATGTATCACTAATACCAGTTTGAAATAATGCTTTATAGACCACGGATTAATTGTACTAAACTATTCTATCGCGTTTTTGTTATTACAACGTTGCTTTTAATAAAACATTTTTCTCTTTGCTTGGAAACTCCCGGAGGTGTAACACACCTGCTTCACGGTGTTCAATGCTTTGACTCGAGTTTTCGCGAGTGCGAGTTTTCTGCAACAAGCGCGTGTACGTGCCCGTAAACTCAAAGCGCGGCGTTGGCGCGGTACGGTGCACCATTTCACCGAGAAATCCGTACGTAGCGCGGATCGTTTTGCAGCTGTGCGCCGCTGTTCTTTCAGATTCGAGCGAATCGGCGGCGGCGGCGGTGCGGCGGCAGACCGGGAGACCGGGAGACCGAAGGGAATACGTTCAACGAGATGCCAGCTCTCGCGCCGTTCGCGCCGCATCCTGAGAGATACGTCAGCCCGCGAGAACGACGACCACGTACGTGGGAGCACTCGGCGGTTTTACACTTTTCCACTAAATCAGCCGTTAACGTCCCTACGGATGCGCCGCGCGCCCCGATCTACGATCGATAAAGCGTCCGCGAGAAGCGTCTCAATTCGAGACCGTCGTCGTGATTCTTTCGTTGACGTCGAACGCGTTCCCGCGGCGGAGCAAGAAAGGGAAGGATTCCGCGATGCGCGTGACGGGGAAGACATACGAGCAAGAAATGGATGGGAAAAGTACGTTCGAATCTTAGCCCGCTCTGCCCCGTAAATAGCGTTTTGTAACCCCCGTCACGTGAAATCGATATCCCTTAAGAGCCGGTCCGTGAGGTCGTTCGTCAGAGACCGGTGCCGGTGCCGGTGCCGGTGCCTGCCTGTTTCACCCCCGTGGAAGTGGTAGAGAGAGTGCGCGCTGGTCTGCGGGGAGTCTGCGGGAGGTGGTGGACAGGAAAGAAGATGCACAGGAAAAGGCCAGCGTTCCTCACCGACATGGGACTGCTAATGTTCTTAGCGGTAACAGCCTCTCTGTTGGGTTACTGCCAAACGGACGAAAAAGGTAAGCCAAAGCGTCGCGACTCGCGACCTCCCTTTGCTTACCGTAGCCCCGCCCCTCTTTCCCTTCGTCCTTATCCTCTCGCTTACGCGCCCGCCGCTATAGTCTCGCTATCTATCTACCCCCCCCCCCCGGCCGCCGCGGAGGCCGGTAGCGTCGAAAGAAATACGGATTTCGCTTTCCGCATCGTCCAACGTCGGACGAAGGGCGAAGGGACGCGAGAATAGCGCCGAGCGCGAGAAAGAGCGGCGAAGATTAACTTTTATGGCCGCCGGCATGAGTAGTTCCCGCGAATTTACTTATAGCGGGAGCGGTTTAATGGTCGCCGCGCACATATACATACAGAGCTGGGCGCTTTTAATAGTGCGCGAGACTATAGCGCGTTGCACCCGGCGTGGCGTCCCTTCGTAAACACCCCCGCGCGAACGATTATATCGGGAGCACCGCGCGCAAGTCTCTTAACCCTTAATCCGCGAATAGTCGGCGAATATAGTCGAAAGTCTTCGACCGCTCTTCGACAACTGCAATAATACAAATTTATAGAATAATTAAAAAGCTCTTCAATATACAATAGTATAAGAAAAGAGCTGGGAATTAAAATTATAAATATTTGGTAGTAATTACACGTCTAAAATTGGAAGGTATAAAGAACACTTAATTGACTTACTTCGAACCAATATTCTTAACGGCTTTAAATAATTCAAAAGCCATTCCTTTTATTCCCTTTAATTAAAATTTCAAAATTAAAATTTTAAACCTTAAATTTCATTAATTTTTTAAATCGTCGCGAAAGGGACCTTTAACAGTTTTAGATTTTCTTATAATTCTACCATTAATACAAACAATTACATGTTTACTATTGGCTCTTTAGCCTTTCTCTTATTAAGAAGAAATTTAATTCGATATTTAATGTTTTTTATAGAAACATATTATGACATACTATCAAATTCAACATTTTTGATGTTTTATAATAACTTTAAGATTGACTCGAATATGCTATTTCTATGCGCTTCCTCTCTTTATTATCCCAAAGTTTCGCGCATACTATTAAATATTTGCATTATGCCCTTCGTTATACCGAGGCGTGAGACATTTTGTGGGAGGAATAGTCGGTTATACGCGATTATATTCCGGAGGTAAGGAAATATTATTTTGTAATTTTGCGAAATAAATTATTTAAATTTCTTCGAGATTATCTATGCATATTGCACATAACTTAATACAAATAGACTGTATCTTTGAAAGAGAGACGTAAAAAGAGTTAACTCTCTTGAGTTAATAACGTAAAACACAATGTAGCATAATGCGTTTTATCGGTTGTAACATTAAAAATAGAATTATAAGGTCAAAATTGAAAATACATTTTTTAATACTTTGCAATACAGTACACGTTCCACGGGAAAATCGGGCAAACGGGAAGAATGGGAAGTGAACGGTTTTCAGATTTGCTAATTAAATTTGCCCAATTTGCAATAATCGAACGCGGAAATCACGTTGAAGTAATAACTTGCTACTAAATCATACGCCGTTACATTACATATATATATCGAAGTGCACTCGTGTACATATTACCGGTGTGTCCGTTATCGTTGCGCAATGCTCGATGTACATGGGCTTAATGCTTCGTCCGAATAAACCGGATAATCGAAATGTGTAATCCATGCACCATTAGTTTTTACGGAACCGTCCTTTCCGGTGCCTTAGCAGATCGATCTGAATTTAACAAGCGGTCAGGATCGCGATACTCATGCGTACGGTGCAAGTTCAAACAGAAAATTGTTCATACTCCCATCAAACTCTAAAAAAAAAAAAAAAAATCCTTTTGCCGGCTTGTAACAATCAATACATCGTGTCGCATATTTCCGTACCAATAAAACCTGTATATACTCGACACATCCACTCGTTGTGTTAATTCGTGTTGCAAACTGTAGAATTGTTGTCAGTTGTCCTTATAATTATACATATGTACATACAGCTTCGAAACGATTGAACGAGTGTTTCGTGGTTTGTCTGTATGTAATTAGACGTAAAACTCTCGGGCAAAACAATTTTCACGAAACGTAACGGTAAATAACACGTGCCGTAAATAGCTGAGGAACACAATCGGCGGCATGTACAACATTATGCGTTATTCACGGTTGATCCAACACACGGAATTATATTTTTCGCGGAATATATGCCCCGAAACAAAATGAGTTCGTGATACCTACTGCTCGCTAATCAGTTTTCCGTTTGTCGGATTAATCTGTGTGGCGCGTGCGAGACATCATATCGCGGTGCGTCGCGCATGGCATATCGCGGCATATCGCGCATTTGTTTTTACATGTTCCGGCGGTTCCGACTGGATACATATTTTCACGAAAAACATGCGCATTCAGAAAGAGAGAGAGAGAGAGAAAGAGAGAGAGAGAGAGAGAGAGAGAGAGAGAGAGAGAGAGAGAGAGAGAGAGAGAGAGAGAGAGAGAGAGAGAGAGATTCTTCGTACTTAATGGCCCGTGCAGTTATTCCACGTACTTGAACGCGTTTTTAGATCATTTGCCGGGGGGGAGGGGTGGGAACCCTTGGCAACTTCGTTCATTCCTTTATATGTGTCTATATAGACGACGCGCCGCGCGAGATACGGGATTTTCTCTATTGCTCGTTTGAAGCGGTTGAAGCCGGGTCATTCATCGGCTCAATCGAAGCATCGATGCGCTTCTTTTACGCTTGCGCTCGCGCTCAGAAACGTGCCCTCGCTAATCGAGAATATTTTACGACCGTAATAGCCTGAGTGCCCCTGCTGGGAGATCAACGAGAACTTTGCGGACCCAACCACGGATTCCTCTATTTATCACTTTTTATTCGGTCCGCAGAAGCGATATTTGTACCGCTGTAAAACGATGTCTAAGTCCGCAGAAACACCCGGGAGACTCCGGGGGAACTTTGACGATCCATTCATCAACCTGCCGCCAGGTCCACTTCTGCCGCTTTTGTTAATGAAGTAGCTCGAGCGACTCTACTCGCTATAACAGACTTCAAAAACTTAGAATCCGGAGATAAATTTCGAAGTATTGCGATTAATAATCGCGTCGGGTGCACCTCTATAATCTCTCTTTCTTTCTCTCTCTGCGCTTTTAGATCGTCGGAACCATCCATTTTCATTCGCTATCCGGTTACTAAACATGTCAATCTAAAGTGACATTTTTCATCTCTGCCCCGCGGTTTAAACATACCAATAAATAAAAAAAAAGCTTTGAACTATCCAAGAGCGCGTTTATTTGGAAATATCGTTCTTTTGTTTCGACACGATGACTATTTTGACATATGTGAACGACAGTTGATGTGAATGCAGGAAAACGATTTCACGCGGAAATAAAACTTTTATTACGTCTATTAATGTCGTGGAAAAAAATTTACCGTCGTGCAGAATAATATATTACACTTATGTTGCGAATGATAATGCATTACGTGAATTTATGCGGAAATAAAATAATTTTTCAAGTGATGCAGATATAATATATTTCCAAGTTGTGGAAATCGTGTAGGTCAGTTAGAAGTTAAGTCCATTTTGTGAATTTTTACTTTTTATCTTGGTGATATAACTTAAAATTACTATAAATTATCATTTAAAAACATACTTAGACTCTAATTAATCCTTCTCTTATTATGTCACGGAAATTCGATATAGTTGAAAAACTAATATTTGTCTTTAGGAATAAATAAATGGAGTTTAGAAGACTGTCGCGAACCTTATAAGATTTGCAAAATCGTACCAGTTTGTTGTTTATCTTCGTAGTCGTCGCAGCTTATTTACTTATTTACCGCTGCTTACGGGGCGCGGTACGATAAATATATGAAATTTCCTGAAGAAAGCCACTTCAGCGCGCAATTCAAAAGTTATCGAAGAAACAGATGAACGAAATAAAACTTCCCCGAGTGACACTTAATTTCTCTTCCTCGGCACCGAAGAAAAATGAGGTCCTGCGCGCCGACTGCAATAACGTATTCACCTCGGCTCCTTGTTTCACGTAAAAATGGAACCGTTCGCGATGTTCGACGGTTATATTTTTTTCGTAAATTCATATTTTAATTATTACTACATTAGTCAGTGAAATGCAAAATGCAAATCAACCGACACTACCTACGTCGCTTATGAGAAAACTGTATAATTTCCAGGACCGGGCTGGGATCGTCGAGAAAGAGAACAAGAGAGAGAGAGAGAGAGAGAGAGAACACATTTACGTTACGTAAATTAAAATGAAGAATTTCGCAACGTTAATAGCGCATTTTCCTATCCCTCTTTTTCCGCCTCTCTTTCCTGCGTTCACCAGGACAAAACTGTCCGCTGTATAATAACGCGTATCATCGGTCTTCCACTTTGTACCTAAACGCATTAAATTTGTTAAACTTGCAGTGTCGTTTTACGGGGCGAGCTACATCCATCTTCCGGTTCAAGAGGCCAAGGGTGCTACTGACATCAGTTTCCGGTTCCGAACTCATCTCGCCGATGCTATGCTGCTATTGGCTGCTGGCAAGACGGATTACTGCCTGATCAAACTTGAAGCCGGCAGATTGAAGGTTCGTTTGCCCCTGGCGCTTTACTTCTATTAATAGGCTTTCTGTTTGGTGCCGGTCGCCTCGTCGTCGTCGTTAACGGGCCGCACGTGCTACGAGTCAGACTTCCCTCTTCTCTGCCGTCCTTGCGGAGAAATTAGACGCGCCGTGACACGTTGAGAAAAAAGTCGAGTCTCGCGTATATAAGTACGCTAAAATATATTCCCGCGCGAGGCATTAAGAAAAGAGGAGGATTCACCGCGCGCAGATGTAACATTTGCGCGCGTGTCCGCGAACTCTTATTACTTCAGGATCTTTCTTATTTCTTGGCGAGAAAGATGGCACGACTCCAATGACATGGCGAAAGATATTGCATCCAAGAAAAGATTCTAATCATCACGACGTGGCGAATTTTGCGGTCAACGCACGTGATACCGCGTAAATAGAAATCTCAATTCTTAATCCGTGATATTGAGTATTATTTCTGAGCATTTATCTATATTTAATCTTAATTAAGTTTTAATATATTATCTTTCATTTAATATTGCGAACATTCGCACACACATTTGCAAAGAATATCCTTTACAGAAATTTAATATTGTAAGTGCATTAAAAAGAGTGCTTTTAATACTCAAAATAAGTAATTAATTACTAGCCAAATAATCACTTACAGTATTAAATTTCTGTAAAGGATAAATTAACATTTAGTCGAGAGGATAAATTAACATATATGCCTTTATTTTTTTCTTTAACATTTAACTGATACCGCGATCTCTCAGATCGTCGTAGTTACTTGCAAGATAGAAATATTAAGAAAAAAAAAACGTTTACATTAAGAGGAAGTGAGAATGAAGGTAAAAGAACAGGTTCTAGGCTAAAGGGCAAGGAAAATGAAGGGATAGAACAAGGGTGGTGATCTGTGAGATCGCCACATATCAGTTAAGGTTTAATAAAAGAAGGCAGCGACGACGTTAAGCGCGGTTAAGGGTGAGATAAGAGTTAAGAATAGGATAATATATATTTTTATAGCATCGAAATCAATAACGTCACAAAGCAACATTTCTTCGTCCAAAATTACAACCTTATAAAACTGTCTTATAAAACTGTTTCTATATTATTTAAAAATATATACAAAGAAAAAATTTTTTATTTTATACTTTTTTAGTGTTTTATTAAATTAATATGAATAATTATTATCGCATATTTTCTTACTGCTCCGTACCCTGATATTCTAGCGCGATATTTTATGTACTAAAACCTTCGTAGAGGATTGCTCTATAGGACAGTGAAAACCGCATTTAAATCCGTCCACAGTATATAATTTTAGAGAAAATCGTGGACATACATACATACACGCCGAATACAGAACCTCCTTTTTTTGAAGTCGGTTAAAAAAAGTTTTCCATTGAAAATGCTAATTATAAAACTGATAATAATATCGATGTATAAGATAGGATGTGCAAACAACGCTTCTTGTTTTTCTCATGCTGGTGTCGAACCCGAGTCTCACAATATCTCACTCCGATATAAATATCTTGCACGCGCGTATATGGGTAGAAACCTTACGTATAAAGGACCAGGACGTATGTAGGCAGAGAAAGAATCCAATAAATTGATTCGCCACGAGCGAAATACAAGAAAACCAGCCGCCAAATTCAATCGCATGTAGATTTCAATATCGCGGAGTATCGCATTTTGACCGGTGACAATTGCGCCTCGATCGCGTCGAGTTAACTCGCTGCCACTACCGTGTCTAACTAGCCGACAAGTTGACGACCGCGGAGGAATGTTTCACGATAAATTCATATTGCGTTTTTACCTCCGCGTTGTCACAAAAGATTTTACAGTTTTTGACAAGCGGTTCAACGGAACGCCCTTGTTATTTCGTTAAAGAAAATCGACTATACCTTCCTTTTAATGGCTTGATGACATAGCGCGCGTCAACATCGACGGCGCGCGGTCGCTCGGCAAACACGTTCGATAACAACAAGAGCAAAACCGCATAATGTCTTTTCCATCGATGTTTCGCGAAATGAAATTGCGGTGATACCGCGCGAAGGCGGGGTCGCGGTCGGTTCTTTTTTTTTTACGTCCGATTTTATTTGCGCGTCGATACGACGCGGCGCGACGATATTTCGGCTCTCGAGGCTGGAACGTTGCCCGCGTCGCTCTCGTTTTTTGCGACATCGGTCAAAATTTCACGCGATCGGTCAGAAATGTCCACCGCGAGACGAAGTCATCCGGTCGGATTTTACGCAATGATGAACCTCTCGCGGTCCACATGATAGAGCGAATCTTTTTTTCGTTCCGGCAAAAAAAAGACGCGCGGAGCAGCACGCAAGAGTTACGCGCAAACGCAGCAACGGTAGTACTCGCTCTCGTTTCCCCGGAGACGAATAGCTCTCGCATTAAAAATTACTCTTGAAGAAATAATTCACTCGTTGAAGGCGAGTCTCGCGCTGATTTCGCGCGCAATAATTAAACGCACGGTCTACGCAATGCATATGAAATAAACGGAAAAAAATCATTGTCGCGTTCGGGGTAATCAGAAAAGTCATCCGCGACGTTGCGAAGTAAAATGGAAAATGGAAAGAAATCTATTATCCCTTCGACGTGATCCTTCGAGGACGCATCTATACATTTCCGCGTTGCCGGATTATGGCGTGAAAATACGAGTATGTATCGCATTATGACAAAAATTTCAATTTTATATCTCGTTTGTTAGTGTCAGAAATTGAAATTCCGATTAAATATATACGCGGAACACGAGAATTTTCGAGATCGATATCTACGTTATTGCGATGAGCGTCAAGATTGCTAGTGCGGTGGAGATGAACATTGCTGGCCCGTATATGAAACACGTATACGTAATAGAGTGGTACAACGGCGCGCCTATAAACAAGTTTCACGGGCCATAATGAGAAGAAGGCTGACAGCAATAGAGCTCGCAGCAGTAGCCATCCTGTCTCTTGATAATAACCGCTGATGAGAGCCCGCGCTGCTTCTAATTATGTACAAAGAACGTTGCGCTGGAACGAAGTTACAACTTCGCCGCAGATTATTAATTTTCCAACGATTAATATTCTCGTGCGTACTCTCATATTTTACATGACTCATTATCGCCCTCTTCCCCGCCCCCTCGAATGAAACGTGCTTGGCACCCTAACTCTCGCAAGCTGGCAATTGTTAGAAGTACAAGCGCGCGCGCGATACTGAATATTATTTTGCTGACGAGAGCAATTAGAATAATCGGTTTCCGCTACGGCCGCATATAACGATTATCCTAAAATGTTCGATACACGGTCTTTCGCATTTCAATCACGAGTATCAATCTCGAGCCCATACGTTAGCTACTTAATTTTATAACTTTCTCTTCGTTAAGATTTCTTAATTTTGAGGTAGGAGCGTATGGTACCTCTCTTCCAATGTATAGTATTAAAATACTCTCTTTGAGTGTATTAGCTGTGTGGTGTGGAGGTGGCGGTATCCCGATTGCGCGCATGAATCCCGGCATGAAAACCGCGCGCGAATCTAATTTCGCGAAGGGTTAAGTCCGTGCAGCGTAAAGAAGCTGCTCGCCGTCGAGGCTTAATTAAATTTGTTAAGAAGATCGTTAAGAAGGATGAAGACAGGATAAACGGCTGAGGGCAAAAAGTGCAACGGCAGTTCTGGGGTCTCGTGTGCCTCCTCGACGGAGAAGTCTCGATCGACGCCTCCGGAGAGGCTTAAAAGCCCCTCTATCCGAGGCGATAATCCGATGATTCAGAACTTAATTGCGGCGATATATCGCTACGCGGTATCGCTTGCTTTCTGGCTGGTGACGTAGTCGAGTCTCCATTCTCGTGCAATATTCAGAATTTAAAAAGCCTTTATTATTTTATTAACTACATATATTTCACATACTTGTAATTAATTATCCTTGCTTTAGTTCATTTATGCGGCAGCTTTTGATCTTCTCTCTTTACGATTATATTGCGTATAAACTCTAAAAATTCCAATTACGAATACAAAAGTTGGGGAATTCTCGTTAAAATAAAATATATTTAATAAGCTGAAAGCGCCGAAAGCGCCGTAATGAGTCTGAGACGTTAAGAATTTGATAGTAGCAAGTTAATATAATGGGTCCGTAATGCCTCGTAATTAGAGAAAGAGTCGTATTGTGTCTTTCCTCTTCGTTAAGAGAACCGTAATCCTAGTAATTATGAAACATCGTTACTAACAATGCGCAACATTTTTCCTGACCCAAATAAGTGTTTCCCTCGATGTTATATATTTGCAGTTAAAAAGCAGCGTGGAAACACGCCTATTCTATCTAACTAAACGGAAAGCAAGCATTTTATTTTATCGAGTGCATCTCGAGCGTGAAATGGTCGTTAATCCTGAATCTCTCGGTAATCCGGTGAATCAAATTTTAATTACTCTGATGTGTCGCGATATTTACTTTTCGACGTATTGCGACGTTTATCGGTAACTAACGCGAAAGAAAAATTTTCTGTGACACATCCCGACGGTAGACGAACCACTAATTGCACGGTCTTGTCCTCCCGGGGTACATTCTTCCACTATTACTTTGCACCATCGCAATCTATAATGTTCGCGGTGAACTCAGATACCAGTGTATCACAATGGTTCGGCCGCAACCGTACTGCCGGATAATCCGACGATTTAACCGCGTCGCGGAATGCATCGGTGGCTTCCGATATTGTTCACTTTCCAATCGTCTATGCATTCATAACGCGACTATCCTGCGAGCTCTTCGACGACGTGTGTGTGTGTGTGTGTGTGTGTGTGTGTGTGTACAAAGGCGCGTTTACATTTTGCAAAGTGTCTCGTCTCACGCGTTTATACATATTAATGAGTCCTGCATAGTCATCCGGCATCGGTGCATCCGACGATGGTAGTCGCAACTCGCGAGAGCCTCGCGCCTCTACTATTACCGGGTCGATCATGAAACGGTGTACGCCGCTGTGCCAGCTGGAAAGGGTCGCCAGTACGGTGGCTTGAACGCGACGCTGCGCCGCCACTGCGACTTTTTAGTCTCGGACGATCGACTTTTCATTAAGAGAAGAACCTCAGCGGACGTCTCCCTCGGACGATCTCTTACATAGGATCAACGGAGACCGCTCGAAGAATACCGTGGCGACGCTGTACCGGAATGCTATAAGTCTCAGACGTTCGATCCGGGTCACGATTAAAAGCTCTTTATCAGGAGTCTTACTACTTCACCTCTGACTAAGGCGCATCCGTGTACTATTCGGTAACTCGATAATGCATTACATCGCGTTGAAACATATAGAGCGCATTTAAGCGAAACTGTAGAAAGTATTTCGAAAGGCATGGCATTTATCTACAACACAGCCATCCTATATTCTATTTTCTATTCCCAAAAAAAGATTATTTACGCATTAAACATTTTTATATAGCCCTGTATCTTTCTCTCTTAGATATAAATAAAGTGATGTTTAAGTTTTTAATAGAATATTTATATTATAATTAATATTAATAAAATATTAATATAATCACCATAAATTTATAGAAAAATTGAATAAGTTTGTACATACGTAGCTGCATAATTTTTATCAAATAAATATTTGTGCATTTAAGTTTATGTCATTTTTATGCCTTTCCAGAATATCTTGATTCCTGATGTATAAATCAAATCCTATATAAATATCTTAGACAATATTTATCTAGCCATAAGAAAATTTATCATCAAACATGCTACGATCCATAACTATTTGAGCATCTACAATGCCGAGCGACAGTGTAGCAGGCAGCGGTTGATTTAGGTGACTTCCGCGAATCTAAATATGCACGGGGAGTTTGGAATTTATACCCCAGTGGATGTATTGTAAATCCACCACGCGTAACTAGGAATCCTCCGGTGGCGCGATTACAAAGTAGCTGTTGCCGCACGACGCGTTTTAAGGGAATAACGGTACACATCTCTGCCTCGTATGCAGCTCTTACGCGTAAATATGGAATAATTTGACGAAAATGAGACGTATCTTATCGGTGACGTCGCTAAACTGCGATCGTCCCGTTTTTCTCATTATATGGAGACGCCGGGAAAATTGGGGACGCCCGCGCCGGAGCGATCGGAGGGATTCGACATTTATTTTCCGCACGAGACCGAAAGCCGTTTTCACTGTCTGTCTAGCTGTCTGCCTTCTTCATTCTCTCGGTGTGCAAACTCATTGTGCGAGTGCCTCAAGTGCAGACGGAATACACGAAACCTCGAGCTGTCGGATTCCTGTCAGCTCACGCTGTCGGAGAATTTGCGGGGCATGACTGGCGCCAGGAAACCTCGTATGCCGAGAGTTTGGTATACACCTACTTTGGCAATCTAGCCTTTTTTATATATTTATATGTGTCACTCGAAAATACGAAAAATTGAAGTCTTCGAATTTTTTGCAAATTAACGATCTTTGATGAGATAAAAATTAAACGCTCCTGCGCAATCACCTGTTTGCAGTGACAATGCCAATATTAAAAAATATCCGTTTTTATTCCAAAAGCGATTATAGTTTGCATTTAAAAATATTTTTACCGCTTATAGACTTTCATCGAATTTCGACCTATTTTTTTCCGCTCTCGTGCAGCTGCAATATAATTATTTTACAGCGAGTGCGAAACTTTTTGATCACGCTGCGAGACCGCAAAGAAGCCGAGCTACCTTACAGCATTATGACGGAGGACGCTTCTAGCGGCTTTTCCGCGCAGCCGTCGTTTACTTTGTTCATTAAATCTCCTAAACACGCATCTCTCCTTCTCTCTCTCGCTATTCACCGGTGAAAACTCTTTACGCGTTTCCATAATATTCTTTTTTACGCGCTACACGACGCTAGCTTGCTGACGCGGAAGGGCATAAAGCGCACCGGGTCTACGGCCGGAAACCGAAGCTCTATTCCGAGGAGGAACAACCGGCCTCAAAAAAAAAGACCGAGAAAAAACAAAAAACAAGAATGCACTTGTACCGTCGCGTACGTATAAAACCCATTTGCGGTAGCGGCGCGTTCGCACAATAACTCCGGTAAAAATGAGACTGACTTTTACGAGCGCCCGCTCCTACTGTTTTTTGTCGCAGGTTCACATTAATCTGGGCGCGGGTGAGAACGAGATGGCGAGCGCCCGCGGGTTGACGCTGAACGACCTCAGTTGGCACGAGGTCAATTTGACAAGACGCGAGGCCAACATCAGCTTGCAGATCGACGTGATACACACGACGAGATCCCAACTACCGGGTCGCTTTTTCGAGCTCAACATACACTACGGCGTTTTCATCGGCGGACAGGGCGACTTCAACGAGCTATTTCTAGGTAAGACGAGCAAGGCGAGCAAGGAAAAGGCAGGCTACAGGCAGACAAGCCTTGGTTCATCCGGATAAATTGTCTCGCCACGTGACTGAACTAGATTCGATACACGCCACGCCACGCCGGCAAACACTATATTCGTCGACGTTGCACTCGCGCCACGGTCACGACTATTTTCTCTTTTCTTTCGCTTCGTTTCGTTAAAAGGTCGGCAACCCAACTGCAACTGAGACGATGGAGAGATTAGGTAATCAAGCCTAACAGCCTCGCTTAATAAATAATTAGCATTGCGTTCGCGCACGTTTGTGTATGTCGTTTTTCGTGATTGTCGTTATAGAGATTTTGATGGCAAACTATTTTCAGCAAGTTGCTTCATATCAATATCCACGAAATATTGATAAAATAAAAACATACAAGTATAAATAAATGTTCAGTGAACGATGAAAATATATATAAAATTTTTCTGAATGTTTTTTTTAAACTATTGTATGTAAATAAAATTGAGATGAGACGATATACAACGGAAAAGCACGATCACTGCACGCAATTTTTTAGTTTTATCTTTCGTTTATTGAATTAGTTTTTTTTAAATTAAATAAAAATTAAACAGAGTTTTCTTTTATCACATATCAGACAATAAATTCAACAATTAATAAATTGCGATAGTGGCGATTCGAATTACAGTAAAAGTTTAATTTTGCAAACGGGTGCACATGAGAGAATATAAAATTAATATGACAATAATTGTTTTTGTTTGTTTGGCTAAATTAATCTGCTATGTGTGTAAATTAAATTTTATAAAAACGGGGTTAGTATCAAAAACATTAATAATTAGGATATAATAACATATTCTTTTATTTGATGAAATGAGAATTAACCGAGTTGCTATAAGAATAATAAAATTAATAAAATCAAGAAGTTTTCAAAGAGTGAACGTCAATTAAGTCAAATAAAACTCTTATACAGATAGATTTTCACTCCAATATCTCAAAACAACATTAATCAAATATTAAATATTTTAAACAGAGTGTAAATAATCATTAATATGTAATATTTCAATAACGTATCTGGGGATTAATTAGAATCGATAATTTCAATATGAAAATATCAAAATTATAATATTTTTCGAATTATAAGCGATCAAAATTGGTAATATGAAGTTTACACATGCTTAGGCCTTATTACGTATACCCCGATCTCTTTTCTATTATTAATTTTTACATATCGAATGATATCGATTTCGTATTACTGATTTTATCTTTTGATTTCTTATGCACATATATATTTCACTTTATTTTAAGAAATATAAAGTCTATCAAATATCAAAACTTCAATAAATATATATAGATGGATAATAAATAGGGGAAACCGGGGCTATCTGTCTACGGGGGCTATGTGTCCACTGCTATCTCAAGTTTTAAGAGACATATGTCTCTACCATTGTAACAAGTATTTGAAAAATGCCCTACGTAAGAGATTTAAATGTTGTTTGTTTTTTTGCGATGCTTCTCGCAGACGCTATATACGTTAAAAGAAAAGCGAAAACAATTATTCACAGTTTTCGACGGTCGAAAAATTTGCTGTGCGACAGTAATTTAACTCAAATTAAAGTAAGCAATTCATAATATTATCAATTAATATATAGTTATCAAGTGTGAGAAGCGTCAAATCTTAATTTCGCATAATCTAAAATTGGCAACATGTTAAAGGCTGAAAAACGTGGTCGGGGCTATTTGTCCTATTTTTGATGGGGCAATGTGTCCACATTTTAATGACGGATTGTTCTTTTATTAATAGATAATGCTGCGTAACTACAAAAGAAAGACTTTCCTTAAGACAGATAAGGTAGACATATCTAATAAAATTATACTTAGAGCGATTAAAAGAATAAAAATCGATCGAGAATCTTTTCGTAAAAACAGCGTTAGAATTTGGAATAAATGTTCGGGCTCTCACTACTGTAAGTCAAGTTAAATACATGAGTTTGTCTGAAATTATTGAGTATTTTCTATTTCAAACGCTGCCGAAAATAAAGTAAAGGCCCCAAATAAAAAAAAGATTAAAGAATTGAGGGGACAAAAGAAACTCATCACATTGATTTTGCAACGGACTGAAAATCAGTTTGATGCCACCCCTATATAAAGAAAAGTCAGTCCTACGCAGGAAACTTGTCAAAAAATCTATACAAAGTGTAGCCTACTACTTCTCTGACTCCAACGATTAGGCAGTTTTTTCAATATTATATGTATATTAATAATAAATAATATTATAAATAAGTACAAAAATTAATGTAAATAATGTGTTTGTTATTATGAGGATAGATAGCCCCGCATATGGGGCTATCTGTCTACGCTTGACTTGTCCACTTAAAAAATTCGCCTCTTTAAAATGTTAAAAAATTAACAATTTTAATTTTTTTTTTTTTAATAGCAAGGTTGAAGGGTTATACTATTAAAATTTTAGCCAAATATCTTTATTAGTAATTTTAGTAAACTTTTTTATTTTTTTAGTAAACTTGAAAAAAGCGTAAAATGTGGACACATAGCTCCAGTCTTCCCTATAGACTCGCGCCACGGTCACGATAATTTTTTCTTTTCTTTCGCTTCGTTTCGTTAAACGGTCGGCCCCAATTGCAACTGAGACGATGGAGAGATTAGGATAAAATTAGGATAAAAGATTAGGATAAAATTATTAGTAAGTCTTTTTGTTAAACAGATTAGTTAAAACATATCCTGTAATCGTAAAAAAATTAATTTTATTTTTCTTGCATCCATTTGTGCATACTGAAAAAATCTATTGCTTTTTTTCGAACCAGTACATATAATATTTTAATCCCGAAAACAGGTATACAGAGAGACTGAATGCAGAATTCAAATTCTAATAAAAGTATATTTGGGAATGAGAAAGAAAGAAAATAAAATAAAATAACAAGCTAGATGCTAATAATTTTTCCACTTTCTATAAAGACTCTTTTTAGAAGAGGATTAATTTTTATTTTATATAAATACCTATAATATACATACATATTATAAATAACTTGTTGTCTCCGATTTTCATTGTTTATAAACACCATGAAGGAACTTAAATAAACGCTTTATTCTAAAAATGTTTTTAAAATACAACCTTTTATTTGATACAGTTTTACTTCATTGCCTTCTCTTTTTTTATAATTCATTATTTATCTAAGCAACAAATTTCAAAATTTTATAATTATATAATTATAATCTTTATATAATTATAATATAGTTGATGCTTCCTCACGAATAGCATTATTAATGCATAATACTTTCATAATGCTTTTCGTGTTTCCTGAAAATTTTATTTGAAGTAGAGCACTTGGCAAAAAAGCATAATGGATTTATGATTTACTGATTCACCAAGCTTATTCTACTCATAAAATATTTTCTATCATTTTTTGTTTATGCTTGCGAAATTGATTAGATTATATATTTTCAGTAATTGAAGTTATATGTATATTTATTGCAACTAGATTTTTATTACGTAATAAGGTTATAAAATGTCTGAATTAATATAATAAGTTCTACAAGATTTTTTGTATGTTCGAGTACATTTTCATATGCAGAATAAAACGATGGATGATCATTTTTCAGGATTAAATAATTAAGATTAATTTGTCATAGTGCCTATCCATTTTAAGGCAATGGATCTGTGAAATGTTATATTTATCCGTAGCATTTTGTTACAATTTCAATTTTCACAAAACCATTATCTCAAATGAAAATTGAAAAAAATTATTTACTCACCGATACGATGCGGCAGCAGCAGCAGAGTAGGTACACTACGTTGCGAATTATGTTGAACTGTAAAATACAAACAATATACTTCAATTATAGCAGTAGCCAAAATAATTAATATTTAAAAAAAACAATTATTGCGCACATAAATAATTATATAAATATAAATAATTAATTTTGCAAATAATGAAATACACGTGTATATTATTACTAGCTTGATACACCCGTATTGTTTATATATATATATATATATATTATATAACGCAGTATGCGAAGGATACTATAATTCATCCCCGAATCTAGATTGGCCCCTTTAACGATTGATTAGGGCGAAATCCTAAATTATGTTTTTAAGCATTTGTGTGGGTAACCTTTGCAAGCAAAAAGTCGATATCTCATCGGGCCTAAAGGGGAGTTTACACACGCAATGATTATAGTGGCGCTAATCGACTAATGCCAGTAAAAATGCATGTATAAACACTTGATATTACAAACTGGCGCTAGTAATGTGGCGTTTACTGGCGGTTATTGGCCAAAGCATATAATCTCAAAATTTGAAGTTATATGCTTGCTATCATTTACTGTGTGTTTAATAAATGTTAAATATTTTCCATATTATACGTCAATCACTGTGTAAATACTTGTGAGTTTGCCAGTCGGTTTCTGGCGCCAATGAATGCCAGTCAGTTGTCGCCACTAATCATTGCGTGTGTAAACTCCCCTTAAGAGATATTGAGAAAAATTCGTGAAAACACATTTTATCCCTTTTCACCCCGTTAGGTCGAATTTCCAAAAATCCCTTCTTAGTGGGTGCGTAATGAAAGAAATATACTCCGCGAATTTCATGTTTCTATAATAGGCTTAGGGGTTTAAGCTGAGCGTTGATGAGTCAATCGGGACATTTGTTCTTATATATATATATGTATAATATATATATATATATATATATATATATATATATATATATATAATGAATTATTATATAAAAATCAATTATTTACCCCATAGTTGCTCCGCCATCACCATCTGCCTTCCAGGCTTTTCCTCCTTCTCCTTTCATATTCTTCCGTTCTTCTTTGTTTTTTTATGGCACGTACTCGGAAAACATAAGTTAAATAGGATCTTGCGCGCACTAATAACGTCTACTTTGGTACTCTGAAGCTTATATGTGTTTCATTTTTGGATCAAAACTATTTTTGATTCCGTTCAAACGCTCATTTTGATGAACTTGAAATCAATTTATTGTTAGATATAGCTGCAGCAATCATAAATACAAGTTATAAAACTCGTGCCTTTCTATAAATATATAAAATAAAATCACAGCGTCAATGACTGCAGTGAGTGTATTAAGAAACGTTTATAATCATAGCTTTTAATTACGTTTGAATATAACTCGGATTTTTTAATCACTGTGATAAATACTTAGATAGCGCAAAATATCTGCTATACGATGAATAGTCGACACACCTCGATATTTTTACAAATCGTTAATTGTAGGTGTTAACCAATCTCTAATAATTTAAATGTTCGTAGGATCGGTAGGATATAATCATGCGAGGGAAAGTAATGCGACAGCACACCAAAGCTGTTCGCATCGTTGCCTGCCGGTTCGACTTTCGTCGCGCGAATGTTAAGCGCGACGACCTCGCGTAAACGAACACTGCACCGTGTCATCGCAAGAAGCGAACAACTGTACCGTTATAAAATATGTTTATTACGTTATGAAATAATTCCTTTTCAAGTTAATTATTATTAAACAGTGTATGTGTACATATCGCGGTTCTTCATTATTCATGTGTCATTCGATTCGGCGTGTCACGTATTATTCTACGGTCGCGATTTGAAAATAGTGAGCTTAAATCAATAAAAGTTGAAAGTAGACGTATTTCTATCATGCCATTTAACCAAATTTAAAGGAATGATCACCATTTGAAAATATCCCAATAACGATCAATTTATAATTCTTCTTTCCTTCATTCTTTCCTATCGCGCTTCAATTTCTTCTTGATACATTAACGAATTCTCTATCGCGGGAGTTAATTCGATAGCCGCTTATTGTGTAAGGAATAATCGCATGCTTTTAAAACTTTTTCGAGACATTATGTGTTGATACACGGAGCGACTTGTCCTGCTCGCTCAAGCATTACCGCGTGAATGATAACGCGGCAACCTTGCGCTAAGTACTCACACACAGCGCGCTGTTTGCAAATACGATGGTTGTGTTAGCCGACTTACCCAACGATAATATTATATAGGGAAGACCGGGGCACCATGAGCTACAAAATATCAAACTCTGAAAAGTACTTTTAAATATAAGATTTTTTGTCTCATTTTTTTTTTAAATTAAAGCACTACGTATATTTTTTAGCGTATTTGACAAATATTGATTAGTTTTTGAGAACAAAATTAAAACAGATTTTTTTTAGAAATACGGGGCATCATGGGTCTGTCACTGGGACACTATGAATCACACACAAAAACTAGGTTTATTTATTCAAGAAATAACGCAAAATTACAAAAGTTGAAACGAAATTTTATTTTATACGTTTTCTTATGACACTGTTCAGGATTGGGCAGGACAAACAAGATAGCAGAACCTACTACTGAAATATCATTTTTTAAGAGAAAAACTAACTTCTGACATGTTTTCTTCAATCAAAAATAATATCTATCATCAACCTTGGTTGCGTGTGTGATCCATGGTACCGCAGCATTGGGCGTCCCATGATGCCCCGAATGCATTTAATATAGAAAATGGTAAAACGTAGTAAAAAAATAAATAATAGGGTAACTCCGGTATTTACGCCGCGCGGGGTTTTACGCCGCAGATGTCAGAAAAAATAGAAGGAATAAAGGTACTTGCTCGCCATTATTCTGTTATGTGCCATATTAGTATTGTGTTGTAATTTCAGTTCTTTACTGTTAATATTAACGAAACTGTCGTGAGCTGAATCGATTTCTCATCGTAATAGTAAGAAGCGCGATTTTGTGTTACGACCTACGTAAAATGATTACTGTAAAGGTTTAATGGTTATTTTATGATACATAAGTGTAGACTGTGTAGAGGGATAGCAAATGATGGAATACAGCAAAATACAAATGCATAGCTCTTGTATTTTTTGTTTAACTTAATATCTTGTATATCCCTCCTGTTTAGGATATACGGCAAGTTAACATGCGGGATATATGCCATAGTACAGACACTTTGTAAAACTCGAAATCTCCTGTGTGTTCTTTTTCCTTCTTCTTTTAGATCGTATAACAATAATCTTTAATGCATCTATCATCTATCGCTCTTCTATATTTTCTTTTTAAAATTTTTCAGTTTTATAATTTGTTTATCATTCTTACATCTTAATAACATCTTAATAACACAAATTCTTATTATACATTTTATAACTTATTATGACATTTTATTGCCTTATTTATAAACATTATTCGTAATTTTTTATAAGGCGTATATTTTACCCATAACCCACCCCTCTGGGATATATGGCAAAAATGCGAGTTTCTAAAAGTTTTTTTATTAAATACGAAGAATGAATATTTTATATTTCTATTTTTTTATAGTAGTAGACAGTATAAAGTTTTTATTGGTATAATTCATTTGCCTTAAACATAGTAAATAGTACTCGATAAATTAAGTTTCCCTTAGCTGCGGCGTATACCGGAGTTACCCTACATGATTATCTGTAATGTAGTAAAATGACAAAAAATGCTAGAAAGTTACACCTAATTTTGATTACGTGTACACAGTAAAAAATAAAACGTAATTTTAACATTTTTTACATGTCCCAGAAAATCCACTCTAAATTTTAAGTTAAAATGACTCATCGTGTGTTACTTGTTGATAAATTAGAAATGTTAATTGACACTATACTTACATTTATATTTGTTCTTTTGACTTTATATTTCAAGTTATATTAACACATGATACTAGTTGAATCAACCTAAACATTCTGGATTACCCTAAATATCTTATTCCTTATATTTCAAGCTATAATTTCGACGATTTATTATTGCGCGTTATCTTCCGCGTAATCTTTTGTGCATTTAAAGAATAAATTTTACCTTTGCTTTAATTGAAAGTATTCGCGTAAGTCACTTTTTCAATTCAAATTTTTACATTTTTCGAGAGAAGTAAAATTGCGTGATTTTAATCATTTAGGAATCATGATTTTAATAAATAAAGAAAATTAAATCGCGGCTCAAACTCACTTTGTTCCTTAATTTATTATTAAAAGTACACAATTTTCTCGTGACAAAAATGTATAGGAAATAATAATAATCAATTAATTTGTCTATATTCCTATCATAAAATAAAAATAAACTTTATCTGTTAAATTTATATTTGTATATAATATTAAATTTAATAATTTGTTTTAGTTGGAGTAATCATAATTATTAAAATTTTCATTAAAAAGCATTAAATAATTATGCAATAATTAAAATTAATAATTAGTAATCAATTTGTGTGTAAGTATCAGCTGATTGCTATATTTATTAATGTACGTAATTTACATTAGAAATTGTATAACAAATCAAAAGATAAAATCATGTAAACAGTAAAAATTAATCTCATCTGCGCTGTAAACATTAATAGGTAGCAAGTAAACATTAATAATAGCAAGAACTTGTAAACTAATATTTTTTTATATCAAAACTTTCTATTATAATTAATTTCTAGAATACATTATTAAAATATTACGCGTTATATAAATATTACATATTTATCTCTTTTTCTTGTTATAGTTCTTGTTATAATTTAATAAACTTAGTAATTTAATAAGCATTGATATAAAAAGAATAAAGAGACAATTATCGATAGTATGCCTTGTATGCATAAAATATACGAAATAAACAACGTTTGCAATTTAATAATTCAGAGCACGAATTCCGTGCATTATTCATATAATATTATTAATTTTCGTTTCATGATTAATTTATTAAATTAACAGAAACGATATGTAATTATTAAAACCTGGGGTATGATATCGTATATTGTGCGAATATTTATGTATATATTGTGTAAAGCAAAATATTTAAAATACACTCATACATAGGTGAAAATGATGCATACTGTGTTACGAGATAAGTTTAACGTGATCATGAAATCTTGATGAATTATCTCTCGGAATCGTATTATACTCAAGTCCACTTGCGGGCAACGAAATTACAACGAGAACTATGTCAACCTACATAAAACGACGACATTGTCGAGACAATGTTGTTTCGGCAGCTATGGTTTCTGTAATGACAATTCCACGAGATAAAATAAAGGCACAGTGGAAATAGAAAAAAAATTAAACGTCGTATTTTATAGAACTTTGTCGTAGCTTTTAAGAATTAAAAGTTTTGGAGTATAAGAGAGAGAAAAATCTGATACCTTAAAAATTATGTTTTAAAAGTGAAATGTTTTAAAAATAACAATAATAAAATGTCTAAAAATTCGGAAATATTTCAATTTCTATTTTAGCATTTATTTTATATTTTAAATCTGCGGCATTCGTGATATACTGTGATCGTATTATATTTAAAAAAAATTTTTAACATATCTTAGATGGTCATTTTTAAGACAGAAAAGCTTTATATATATATATATATATATATATATTTCATATATATTTTCTAAAAATATTAAAAAACTTTTCTGGCGAACTTTTCTTTCGAAATGAAAGTTATTGGTGATCTCTTCAGTGCAATCATATTAATGGAAATTTAATTAACTTGGAAAATGTGAAATTCGAGGTAAAATATTATTAATCACAGATAGAGGAATAAATTCTGTTATACAGGACTAACTATAAATCAGTATTAATTGAAAAACGTTAAATACATTTGAATTATAAGAAAATTAAGAATAATCTTAACCCTCCATCAGGAGCTTTTAAGTCCACCCTATGTTATTTTTATGTTCTAGACTTGGAAAAAAAAAAAAAAAAAAAATGAGTTACTCGACATCTCTACTACAATATCCAACAGGTTTTAAAGCCAAATATAAAACCCAATTGTTTATACAAAGTGAAATTTGAAATGGGGAAAAATGGAAATTTGTTTAAAAATTTATAACTTTGCAACGAATGAATGTTAACAAAAATGTTTGCAGGATTTTGGTACTTTAGACTATGACTTTTCAAAAGAACGTAGTCTCATTTAGGTCGACTCCAAAAATTATAATTTTGTTTTAACAAATAAAAATAATGAAATTTTAGAGGGGTTTATTCATAAATTAAATACAGAGAAAAATAAAGTTTAACTTAACTCTTAGTTTAGTTTAGTTTAGTTTAGCTCCAAAACTTTTAATTTAGTTAAGTTTAAGTTTAACTTTCTTTCACTTCGAAATAAATTTTTATTGTAAAAATTGTTAGTATACATATATTATTTCAAATATAAAAAAAAAATTATAAATAAAAAGTAAAAAAGTGTTATATTGTTAGGCGTTTCTCTTCGCCATTTTATAAATAATGCTCTACTAATAATAGAAGTGCTTTAATTAGCAAAAATTATTAGAAATATAGTGAAAAAAAAAAAAACGAAAAAACATTTACTTACGCTGGTAAACCCTAACGTCATCCGCTTTCTGGATCGTTTAGGACACAAACTTTATTTAGTTGTTGTTTGAACATGTATTGACAGAAACCGGCCGCGGCGTCGCTCGGCAGCGAAACCCTTCTGCTGTCAACTTTTTTTAAGGGGGGGATACCAAATATCGCCTCCTTCTCTCCACGAAGAAATGCAAGAAAGAAATTTTGCTTGGGTATTTAAAGCCACAGATTGCTGACAGAGGATTTATATAAAATTAGATTTATTTAAATCAATCATTGAAAATGTGTTGTGCACCTTCTGGATGATCATTCCGGATAATAGGTTCTACTAGTGCGAATCAATTGTTTATCATCGTGACATCGTGCTAAATCGTGACAACGAGTGAAAACAGATGATTACAACGGCGCAGTAGTCGATATTATTATATCGAAAGTATATGACATACGCGCTGTCTCGTGTTTCCGCAATGGTAGAGGGCTTAAATAATGGTGCACCGGGAGCACGCGTTGCACAAAATCGCACGAACCGGTGGAGAGGGGGACGTAATTCAAACATTTGCTTTTGTTTTCGTTGTGTGAAACGGCAACATGGAACGAGACTCGTCTCGTGCATTAGAAACGGTCGTAATTACTGTTCGATGTACCGCTCGAGCAACACTTCATCAATGCCAGTGTAACTTCGCTCAATCGTAAAATGCATTCGTGAAGTCGATCGCATTTATAATCTCGTTGTCGATCCTAATTTCATTACCGTACTCGCGATTCTATTTGCGCCACGAATAAATTGGAAGTCGCGATACGTCTCCCATGAGAAACGGCGATTGGAAAATTCTCCTTCCACCAGTTCCATCTCTCGGTGGTCTACAACTACAACGCTCCGGTGTATTACGCCTTTGCGGCGAAATTCCGGATTATACGTTCTTCTGCCTGACAGTACACCACCACCGCCACCGGTCATAGAACACTACGAGTTGGACGACCAAGAAAAGGCGGGGATATCCTTTCTATTCCCAATGTGTCGCAAAATGCGCGGAAAGCTTTATAAGAAAAAGAATCGTACTATTATTTCTCGAGTATTTCCGAAAAACACGGAGATGCGTATACCAAAACACAGTACTACGCGATTAATATATATATATATATATCAGTAAAAGTAAATTAGAAACTAAAACTAAAAAGCCAGTTATTTTCACTCATGTGTTTTTCAGGGGAATATGAAAATGTAAAAATGCGAGATGAAAAATTTTTAAAAATTCGCAAAAGGGAAAATAAGAATTCAAGGGGTCAGTGGGGTAATTTGCATTTATAACGTGCAATAATAATTTCCGCGTCGTGCTTACGATTTCCTGTCTAATATAACTTATTGTTAGAGTAACCTGGCTTCTCTTATGCTCGAGCAGTTGCACTCTTCGCCCTCCATACATGCCACAAGCAGCTTGATAACGACCAGGCTCTTTAATGCACGCCCCGCGCATCAGCCGCAGCGACCGGTTATCATTTCTTCGTAGCAAAACAAAAAAAATTAACTAGGTCATTCCGTTCGAATTGACGCGAACGAAATTGAATATGATCAGCACAAACAGCATATCGCTCGCTCTCTCTTTATCTCTCTCTCCCTTTCTTTCTCTCTGTGACGCGCCCCCATCGTTATCCTGTCGGCCGTCACGCATAATACTCAGCGACCAGCTCAAAATTCAATTTACATATTCATGACAATTCATTTGTACACCATGGCACGGTATGACCCTCCCCTTGGAGAAGGTCTTATTAATTCCCTGGCATGTGCCTCGCTAAATTCTCGAGTCGAGGTATAAAGAAGAAGAGGAATAAAGAAACCAACCCCATTTGAAGGAGGGTGCGAAATCTATTTTCGATATACGGATTCGTATAAAGTTCTATACAGCGTGTCCGTAAAATAGCGTCAACTAGTCGTGTAATTACAAAATTCTCGAGGGAATTTGCAATCGATCTCTCCACAGACGATTTAAGATCTTCTCTCTTTGCTCTTTAACTTCCAGTTTTAGTTTTCGACGTACCGATAATTAAACATCAAAATAATTTCTATTGAAGTGAAATCCACTCCGTATTAAATAGAAAAATAACATTTCTAATTGCTCCATATTAATAGAAATGAAATCCACTCCATATTAATAGAAAAGTAACATTTCTAATTGCTTAATTATACTTATGAAGTTTAATTTATTAAATTATTAATTTATATTCTTAACTTTTTCAATGTGAACACCAAATACAAATTGTAAAGTAAACTTTCATTTATGGCACACTGTATATACTATAGCACATATGTATATGTGTATCATATTATATCTATATAGGTAGCGTACACACGCGCGTACACACATGAAAGCATACAATGCGAGCGTATATCTATATAGTCGATTGCAAGATTCTCTGCGTGGATTTCGCTTATCGACTGCTATTTCCTCGGTTCCGTAGAAATATAGAGGATATTCTCACCACACGACGTATATTTGATAACCATGAGAAATCGATATAAAAAATATTTATTCCAATGTGTCAATATCATAATCCTAATATCTATGCGAGAAGTTCTTTCGGTCGCAAAAATTATTGATTTTTATTAGCGTTCTATTTCTTTACAATGCCTTTCAAGACAGTCACTTCTTCACGAAAAAAAATATTTATTCTTCCTTGATTAAAATAATTTCTCCACCTGCTTTTTTTTATATAATTTACGAAGTCGTTTTGTGTAAATTCCATAATTTTATAATATAAATCTATAATTCTTCAGATCTTTATTAGATTTGAAGAATCTCGGGAAATTAAGAGAAAAGAAATTCAAGAGAAAATGAGAGAGAAAGAGAGAAAGAGAGAGAAAGAGAGAGAGAGAGAGAGAGAGAGAGAGGGAGAGAGCTGGCAAAAGCAATGCTTGTTGAAATCATTGCTGCCAATTCGTAAGACCGCTGAAATATTATTGCCGTTACCCATGCAAATCTATCTTCCGAAAATCGTTATTTCACCCCGACATATGGCAACAACCACGCCGGGCGAATTCATCGGTGTTTAGAAACGCGTAAACCGCGTACAGCCGCTGTCCTGCGGCGGGATTTGGCCGTGCGCCAAAACCTCTTACAATCAATAAAATTTTGCATTATGTAAAAAAGGCCGAAGGCTGACGACGTTGTTGCGAGGCGACGAATGGGCCGAGCGGTACGCCGCAACGACGTCGTAAGGCAAAGGGGCCGGCTGGTTTAGCGTAGCCGCCGGGCGCCGGTATTCCGTCGCAAATTGTATTCGCGATTCCGCGGCGTGCCAATAAACGCCCATCTCTCGGACCCCTTATATACACATATCCCGTCGGTTTCCGTCGTGCCCAGGGGGTGGCAACGCCCGCGTCTCAGCATCCATTGACACGCGGCAACTCGAAGGTAATCCGCTAACAGCCCGCCGAGAGAGAGATGCGCTTGTCACACACGAAGACAATTAACTTCGCGTCGTAACAAGCCCGCCCGCGGCGCGAAACCGCCAGTTTCGCCGAATCCGTTGTTGCATCTGTCGCAAATATCAAGTACATCACGCTCATATTATATATACGTATATAAATTATTCGCTTCCCCGCGTGACAAAACGTTGTGTCGCAGGAAGTTTCGAATACTCGGCGAAATTGGATTTCACAAGGGGAACACTTCGACTGTTGTATAATTAAGTGAATTCGGGCACGAAAATCAAGCGGGCATTGTATCGGTCAACCGTTCGTTTTCAACAAAAGAATTATTAAAACAAAAACATTTTTTAAACATGAAGAATGTTTGCGTATCGACTGGCGTTTGTGTCCTCTGGCGTAATGCGATTAATAGCAAATGCGCAACGATTCATCTTCTAATTAGTTTTTCTTCCATTCACTAATAATGCACCATCCACCAATCAGAGAAAATAAAAAGTAATAACGTTTACCGCTGCTGCTAAAAGCTCTCATTCGTCTGGAATCGCAATCGTTCCGCGGTTATATTTCTACGTAGCGTATTACGTATGATTCAAACGCGAATCAATAACGACCTCATTAATGCAATGTTTAATGGACACCACCTGCAAAGCTTGTCTGCAAAAGTGTACGCGTGTTTTACAAATTTGTTCCAAATGCGAGTGAATGCATTGAAAGTGTACTACGTCGTCATTACGTAATAATCCCTTTGCAAAGGTTTTTCCCGTCGATATTACGCGCCGAGACTAATTTGCGAGGATAACACCTTCGTCCGTCTGATTCGCAGGTCACACGGATTATCTGAGAGGATGCATGGCCGACATAATTTACAACGGTGCCAAAGTTATAGAGTACGCCAGGTCGAGGAAGGGCCAGTCGGAGGCAACGGCTGTAACGTGGGGCTGCTCGCCGGAATTCGACGCCACGAGGAGCACGGAAGTCAGCTTTGTCGAGGACGGCGCCTTCGTCGCCATTCCGCGCCCCATTCCGCGCTCCGGCTCGAGGTATATGTATATGCCAAAAGTACCGCTTTCCGTTGTAATGTATACCACCTCCATTTATCATCGTCGCACCTACGGGACCGTAGAAAACGTAATTAAACTGTTGCGACGCAGCCGTATCACCTACATCCTGCATCATCGATAATGGTTATATCGATGCGGAGAAAAGGACGCAGCGCTGTATCAGCGCTAAGCTATTGTACCAGCGTTATTTACATAATTATCTTAATCCACTTAATTATCTTCGTCGTTATTTATACGCAGCTTTATATTTTACCCGACAATGATGTATCTTTAAAGAAATTTCAGAGATAGGTATTTTACAAATTCACGCTTGCATAAACTCGATCGAGTTTCTTTATCTTTTTTTTTCTTTTTGGTGAGGCTTATAAGACAAGTTTTAGCAGTAACTCTATCGCGCGCTATCACATAAAATAAATACGTTGGTACATGAATCCAATATCTTATGGTAATACCGCAGGAAATCCGTTTCTCTGAGGTCGACGGCGCGGCGGGGCTGCATAACTCGCATACTCTTGCACATAGCTGTATATCTACATCCAAGCCGCATTCAAGTCATCGGTCAGGGAAGGCCTTTCATGTTACGCGACTCCTATACCACTTTCGTCCCTCGAGCAGCTTTTAACGATTAAATCCAATGAGAACGTTGTTACATCCTCGAAGAGCTCTCGGTAACAACTGTTTCAATCGCGAGAGTTACGTCACTGTTAACTCTCGCAATGAGACAGACAGCGATGCTTCGTCAATGGGGAAACACTTTGATCCCTCTTTTCAGTACGGCCGGCACAAGGACTTTCGACAAGGCGAAACAGTCGATTGGCCCGAAAGCTTACAACGATAAAGCTACTTAGTGCGCCAGCAATCGTTTGTGGAATTAATACTATTCACGATATAGAGTCGTGAGTCTCATAATTTTCACTAATGAATTAATTAGTATACAATATAGTATACGTGCAACTGGAGGGCAATTTTATTTAATAATAAATTCCGTACGATAACCGTAACTTGATTATATCCTTTCTCAGCGTAGGATATAATAATAATTTAACTAATAAATAATATAATAATTATTATATTAATTATATTAATTAACATAGTAATTATAATATAATATACATTATTGTATAGTATAACTTATATTATGTTATATGTACATATTATAGATATTAATTACTTATAATTAATATAAACTATCATATTAATAATTAACATAATAATGATCGATAAATTTAGACGTAAAAACGTATAATCTAATCCATAATATACAAGTTTTTATAATCCTATAAAATTGAGAAAAAGAAGAATATATATTTATGTTACTGGAATAGAAAGCTAGTCGACAGAATGTAAATAAAAAATAGATATATGTAATATTTTTAAAAATGAATTTTCGAGGCATACAAACGCGTCGTTTTTATCTGAGCGAAGTGGACATGTGCAAGCATATTGCAAGGTCTCCCAGGAGCAAATTGTGTACATTGTGGTTTCGTGGATTCCCGCGGTATATTACAAGGAACACCTATCTCAGAATAGAACCAGGACCTCGAAAGCCTCGAAATTTAATTATAAATTAAAAACTCAGCGAAGACCAGCGATGTTTACATTGAAAAACGTACATCCACTATATAGGATGCGTAATTTCCAATAATGGCTACAGCAGAATATTAAGCGTCTTACGATCTATATTTTCACCTTTTTTTTCTTGGTTATTAATTTTCTGCAAGAAAAATGATAAACTTTCTCTATTTGCGCGAATACAGTACGAAAATGCTAAGCACGTCCGAGGAGACTAAAAACTTGGGTAAGCCAGATGTGTCCTCGCTGTGCTATCCTGCAGTGAAAATTATTCGGGAGTATACTAAGAGACGGAAAAACGGTTCATTTTCACACGAATGCGGTGTACGCCGAGTAAGCGCGGTTAATACCGACCTTCACATGCAGATAGTTAAGTCCTGGACGCATGGTTTGCCGTGTCTTGTACGTTCGCAGAAGCTCCGGCCGCGGGTACTCCGGGCTCTTTTGTTGTCCCGAATTAAAAGCACACTAGTCCGGAGTAGTACCTTAATTCAACACTTATCTGAGAAAATAAATGTTGGAACCTGTTGCGTTAATGCGGCTAAAAGCGAGACAAAAGGTCAGCCCGTTTTTTCGCGTAAATGTTTGAGAGAAACCGACTTCTCTTCTTCACATCGAACAGATACGTAGTGCATACCAGTAGATATCTCGCCGATAAACGGATAAGTAGATGGTCAAGGGGAATCGAATGGATGACTGGACAGTCGTAACTGTCTTCCTTCCGCGGCGTTCTCCGTGAAATCGACGTACTGTGAAGGTTTCGACGTGCGCTTTCTGAGTTGAATTGATCTGGAAGATTCAAGTGTCACGAGTATGCATGGTTCATACAGACGTTCGAGTAGTCTCCACTTAAATCGAGTGCACTTTTTATTTGCCGTTTAATCATTATTTAATTCATTGGTTTTCTTCCATTACGTACAAACGTGCAGAAATTGTCGTATTTAACATAAATCAAGTTATAATTTTTGTATCTCGTGCTTTTAGTGTTTTAGTTTCAATTTATATCGATGAAAATTAAAGAAATTACATAGAGAGGAGGGTCGGATGTCTTTTTGTAATTTCAACTGGAAATTTTTCCAACGGATTTAATTTTCATGCACGAGTATCGATCGTTAACGTACAAAGGAACGAACATGTTATACTGCGCTTTTGGAAGCAAAGCATCGACTGATGAGAAACGTAGAGACACAAGTGGACCGTATTAGAGTCCTTAGTGTACCTCCAGCATGGTAAACAACTAATTGCGTTTACAATTCGCACAGGTACATGTTTGCTTACAACCGTTGCGAATTGTGTTGCGCAGTAAGACATTGACTAACATATCAGGTATTTTCATTAACTCCCGGATTTAACAGAGTTAAATGATGAGCTAATTCCCGATGAGATAATCGTGATTCACAGAATTAAATTTGGCTCGGAGAACTTAATTATGATATGAGTATTCTAGTATCATATCAGATTTTTTTCCCCAACTGTTGTCGATAGAAGATAATGAAAGTGCAGAATGTAGAGGTATATCGTGATAGTGATAGCGATGAAACAAAATGAAATAAATATATTAGAAATATGTGGTATAACTTTTGTGTGGTATTAGTATTTGTAACACAAATACAACGCGCAACAGTGATTTCAAAGCCCCGGTATACATTACTATCGCGTTATTGTATATTATTGCATCCTTCTGTTATGACGATGAAAGTCTACTCCGTTTTCGTAACCACCATTGTAGCACTTCGCTGTGATGTTACTTCAAAAGCAAAGTAATGAATCCACTCGCTGAAGTAAATAATCGGCTTTCGTGTTCGCGGCAGTCTCGGGCGTCTTCCCCGCGCAAGATACGAAAATCACTCGCCCCAAAGTTTCTCCGGGTAGAAGTCGACTGGAGCGAAATTTGATTTGATTACAATTATAAATTCACAGCGAACAATCTTCTTTCCCCCCTCCCCCCTCTCCTGCTACCATCGTTTGCCTCGCTCGTTTAACTCGCTCGTGTTGCACGAATAACGTTTCGCTTGTTTATCGCGTTCTGTAGCGAGGTTTGAACACCCGTACTGTTCCGAGAACGATGATTAAACGTAGAGCAAAACATACAATTATCTTGTAGAAGCAATATTCTTGAAGATTTAAATTATTACATCTTTGAATTGTAGGATTTTCACCGCTATACTTTTATAGCTCAACTATTCTTACAGAATTTTGTGTATCTTGTTGAAATTTGGTTACAATTCGATTCGTTTTTCTTAAAGAATCTGTTACAACTTTTCAATAAAATGCAGAATCGTCCAACGATGTTACGCTTGATCGGTTGATGCATTTGCGAAAGCTTCTCGTTCGCAGTATATATATTACTTGATTGCATTAGTTGCAGCGCTTGTGAATCATACGAAAAAATCAACCGCGAAATTCTAATTCGATTGCTAAGATGTACGATAATAACGAAGTTTTCCGTTATTTGCTGCGCCGCGACCGATGCACGCACGCGCGGCTTAGGTATCAACGGCATTATCTGGAAGAGTATTCTCCATGGCCTCGTGAAGTCGTTGTGTAACGGCCGTAACATCAGACAAGTCCGATTCGGTTTGCGCAGCCCTTTCTTAAGGGGCAGTAACGAAGTTTCCTGCCAATTCCATCTTACGACTTTACAGATGGGAATTCGAGCTGAAGACCGGCGCCGACAGTGGCTTGTTGCTCTATAACACGGGGCAATCATCCTACGCCGATTACCTCGGCATCGAGCTGTTCGAGGGTAAGATTCGACTATTGATGAACAAAGGGAACGGTCCGACCGAGTTGACGCACGGCACTCCAGTAGCTGATGGCAAATGGCACAGCGTAATCGTGGATTTCAATCCAAGCGGTCTCGGTATTGCCGTCGATCGTCACGAGAAAACAATGGCTCTGCCTTCCGGCGGCAATCGGTTCCTCGACCTGGCGGACACTCTGTACATCGGCGGCACGGAGCTGAACAAACGCGCCCGGGCCCTGAGCAAGGGTCTCAGATCCGGCGACGTGAGTTACAAGGGCTGCATACGGAACATGGTCCTCGACAACCGGGACCTCGGCTTGCCGGACGTCAAGGTCAGCCAGGGTGTCGTCGTGAATTGCGTCTGGGGATATCCGTGTATCGAGGCCGATCCCTGCGTATCCGGTGCGTCGTGTATGCAACTGGGCGTCAACTCATTCAGATGCAACTGCGACCAGTCTCTGTGCATCAAGCCGAATTACGCCGAGGACTACAAGGTAGATCAATTTTAATTGAGTTTCAATGACGCTCCACCTACTTGGCGAGGGTTACGTTGCGGTTGCGAGCTAATTATGTCACCGGCAACTAGCGTATGGATTTACGGAGAGATGCATAGCTAACTTAGTCAAGATATACTGCCTATATAGATTACTCTTTAATAATCATTGCAATGTAATTAATGTGGAATATTTAATTTTATTTGCATCTCTATTGCATCGATATCAATGAAAATGAAGTTTATATAACAATCTTTATTATTAAAATAATAAACAGTTTAATAAAAGCAATACACATATATATGTTCATTATTAGAAATAGCTATGTATAGCAAAATAAATATATATAGATGTGGCGTCTTTGCAGATCTATTCGAACACCACCCTTCCAGTAAATTTGGAAATTCTCTCTCTGAGCCCTCTACTAGTTTCCGAGGGGGAGCACGTGTTAGTAACGAGCGAAAACATCGCGATGGTACTTGACATTGCCAAATACGGCGTCGAAGAAACCGGTGTCACATTTACCTTGGTGACACCGCCAACTTACGGAACGTTAGCATTGGACCTCCTAACATCTCGAAATGACCACTCTTTCACGTTGCAAGACATCAATCAGGATAAGGTAACCGTTCAATCAGCCAGCCATCGATTTACTAAATCCTCTAATTAACGTTCAATTCCGTTTCAAACTCGTCGCTCGATCGTAAGTCCGCGGTCGCGACAATTGCTGCTATATTAGTGCCCACCCTTCGGTTACACGCGTGACGATAAAACTCGAAATCGCCGAGGAGTTTCGCGGGAGCACGTGTAAGAGGCAAAACTCGGTCGGCGTGCACCTGACGTTAATTAATATCAGGTGGACTAAACGCGTTCCAAGTCGGCCGACCGGGCATAGGCACGGAGAACGTGGAGAATCATGTGTTCTTCCAGTTCGTCATAGGACCACGCGCTGCTATACATAGTACACGCCATAAGGACTAACTTTAGAATCGTTAGCGGCGGGAACATGGGAGGGTCGGCCGACTTGTCGCGCTCTCACTCGTTCGCTCGCCTGCTCCTCCCGCTACCTACCCACACTCAATTTATCTAGCGACAGTGCTCTATTTATAAACCGCCCCGCCATCGCTCATTAATGGTTTTTCGTTAAAGATCGCGTATCGGCCACTTTTTATCCGCCGCGCCATCGTTTGTCGCGTATTGCCAATTGCTTTCTAATTGTTAACAAAAAAAGAACGGGGGGAAATAAAGCTCGAAGTCTTCCTCTTGTCTCGGATCAGCCGTGGGGACGACGCCCACTCGATATGCTAATCGACGACTTAACTCCTGTCGCTCTAATTAATTTTGAATCGCGGTCGATCTCGAGTGTTAAATCAAACGCCAGAAAAGATAACACGAGCCAGGTACTCCGACGTACTCTCACATGATTAATTCTGATTCTGTAGCACGATGTAGTGTGTGTTTGCCAATCGAGATTCTCGTGAAACAGCGAGCTATCGCCGCGCAAGTTAAAGTTCACACGTTCCTTGTTGTATTAGGTTGCCGATATCGCGATAGATACATGACAGATTATTGATACTCGCGCGATTTCTTTCGTATGCAAATTTGCTTCGCCAACTGACTGCGCAAGCATGAAAAACGCGATCAACGTCGTTTGTTCTTAAATCTGCGCTCCATTGGCGCTTAGCAATAAAAATTTGCGTTAAATTCACATTAATTCTCTTATTTCGCTGCATGCTGAATATTGCTGTATCAAGTTAGATATGACGTACAGCATTGTCCTTATGATAATTGACTTCTCCGACAGATACAGTATATGCACGACGGTAGCGAAACCACAGAGGACAGCATGATTCTGGAATTGACGTTGGTGGCCGGGACAGGCTATACGCTTCCAGGATACCTCCAAGGACGCCTCAGATTCCCTCTTCACGTTAATGTCACTCCTGTCAATGACCCGCCGTTACTCGAGATACCAACCGCGAAAGTGCTGCGTCTGGCCCAAGTAAGACACGAAAATAAACTAGTAAGCTCTTCTGCTTTTTTAGCCTTTCACAGATACATTTTTTGTCAAGATACCGGCGACAATGTGATAATTCAGAACACGTTGCGTCTGTGGCTTGGTCGAAACAACCGGCAGTTCACCGCCACTCAACTAAATCAATTAATGGAGGTCAAATGAAATAGTAGCTTATTTGTGGGTTATTTGTGGCTCGTGCATCTTCGGAGAACGTGGCAATTTAGCCGCAACGAAATCGATTTAACTCGCTCGCGCGCCGGTCATCGCTCTTAATTAACTGCGCGTGTAAGCTCGAGGGTATGCGCGCGTATACATATATCATGCACGCGCATAACGCATATTTTTTTTTCAATCCGCTTGCAAATTCTCGGAAGGGCAATAATCGCGGAATATGAAGACGGAAATTACAATTACGATATTTATGTTCATTTAACTTCATATGCATGTGCCTCGAGGCGATTCCAATATAGATACTAAGTACGCTACAGCCGTATTAGCAAACATGAAAATAACAACTAATTGCAATTACTAAACTGATCATTAATTATTTTTTGAAACTCTTATAAAAATGTGCGGATAAAAATAATCATCATGTTAACCATGTGCATAATAATATTAAAGTAAAAACAAGATTTTTTACCCATTTTCTTAAATTATCTTTGACTAGAAAATATTGATTGATAACGAATATATTGGTATAAAATACACAAGGTGTATGTTCGCTATGCATTTCATGTGTGTAGTGTTTTACGTCAGCGCGAAAATAACAGCGCAATTCTTCGCCAATTCGCTGAATCCTTTCATCCAATATGCCAGTGCAGCATTCGCCGAATGATCTCAGGCAAATATAAAATGTGCGAAAAACGCTGATATTTGCAGGGTACAAGAAAAACACTGACCAAGGAGCTAATATGGGCTATAGACGCCGACACCCCGTCGGAAATGCTGATTTATACGGTTTTACGAGCGGATACTGATGCGGGGCATATCGAAAGAGTCACTTATCCGTTTCGACCTATCGACACGTTCACGCAGGCCGAATTAATGCAAGGCCTCATCGCGTATGTGCATCGTGGAAACGGTAACGATTCATTATTATTAATCAACGAAGTGTTATATCATAAATTATAGCATATTTGTTTATCTTTTTATTTCCTTGTTGCGCGATACCTTTTATTTCTAATGTACATATAAAAGCAGGGCAATGAAGAATGTATGAAGCATTATATTTTCATCGAAAAGCTTTTATGAACGAAACGTATTTAATTTTTCAGCAAAACCGAACGCGATGTTGGGTTTGCAAGTGAGCGACGGCATCGAGAGCAGTCAGCCCGCGTATCTGCGCGTATCGGCTTACCCGTTGCAAATCAAGCTGACGCACAATACCGGCCTCATTGTGGTGCACCGTTCGTTCTCTTACTTGACACCGGCGAATCTCTCGTTCGCCACAAATTCGGATGACAACACCATTGACATTCGTTACGACGTCGTCTCGCCGCCACAATTCGGTGTTTTGCAGAAATTGAAGGACGTTTCGAGCAGTTGGGCGAACGTAGACCATTTTACCAGTCGGGACGTGGAATTGCACACCGTTCGTTACCTTCACAACGTCGGCAGTCCTAATCAGGACGAGTTTAAATTTCAAGCAAGCGTGCGCGAAGTGAAGACACAGCAGACCTACGACTTTCGCATTACCTTCATCGACCTCGAGCTGAAGGAAACCAGAAGGATGCCTGTTAATTTCACCAATACGTCGAACGTCACTATCACGAGCAACCACTTGAGGTACCAGACGAATCCGCTAGTTACGTCACCAAGTAAGATCGTTTTCACTCTGATAACGGGACCAAGATACGGCAATTTATTTCTGTTCGATCGTAAACTCGTGACGGACGATACCTTCACGCAGGAAGACATCGAAGCCGATAGACTGAGCTACCGTCTGTTCGGTAGGTCCTATTCCAATATCCTCGACGAAATAACGTTTAAAGTTAACGCGCCTCAATGCGTCGATATACACGCCAACTTGAAAGTTCGATATTATCTTGGCAAGAACAGCAAATCGCTCGAAGGCATGGAGAATTTGAAAGTTGACGAGGGTTCAAAAGTACCTCTGAGAATCACACACGTGAATCCGAAGGAATACGGAATATCCTCTCTGGTGTACAATCTAACAGTAAAACCGAATCACGGTTGGCTCTCCATCGTGAACAGTTCGGTATCGCAGGATCGAAAAAATGTCTCATCTTTCACATTCGAAGACGTATTGACGCAAACGATATATTACGTGCACGATGATTCGGAAACAAAAGAGGATTCCTTTGAGTTTGTGGCAATGTCCGTGAATTCCACAGATTTTATGTACATCGGGAAATTTCGAATCGAGATTATCATGAGAAACGATAATCCGCCGGAGCGAACAGTCGATCGAATTTTTCACGTCGTGTCGAGAGGCGAAAAACTGATAACCAACAAGGATCTCGCGTACATGGATAAGGATATTGGTACTAGAGCGAGCGAGCTTATTTACACTAGAAAGGATGCCCAGAAAAGTGAGTTATACAGGGTGACCAATCCCTCGGTACAGACACGCAAATTTTCGCAACAAGATATTAACGACGGTATGATACTTTTCCGGCATCAGGGGGATGAACGTGAGAAAATTGAATTCGACATCACTGACGGTCACTTTTCCAGGACTGGTGTTTTCGAAATTCAAGCCAGCCCGCCGTACATCAAGTTACGCGAGAGCAACGGGTCGGTCGTTCAGTTTAACAAATCCGTGGTGCTCCGATCGAAAGACTTGGAAATAGAAACGAACGTGTATGTCACGGAGAAGGACGTAAAGTACAGTGTGTGGGAGAAACCGAAGCATGGTGTACTAATGAAGCATAGTAGAGAGTCAAGCACTTTTACGGAGGACGATCTGAAGCACGGTAGTGTGTTGTATAAGCATCTGGGTGGATCTTTAACAAAAGACACTTTTAGATTCAAAGTGTTTGTTAAAGGCGCGGACGCTGATGGTGCGTTTACAATCAGAGTCTACCCGGAGAGCTATTGGGAATCGTTGATTATTCAAAATAATAAGACGATATTCGTCGAAGAAGCCACGAGCGTTCTGCTGAATCGGAAGAGTCTCGAGATAATGCATCCTAAAATATCGCCAGCCGAAATCGTTTATTTCGTGCGAGAGTGGCCGCAGAATGGCTACCTGGATCTGCAGATCCACGACGAGCACAGCGAGGAGATGAGGGAAGAGTACAGCGGTAACACGGTGAAGCATTTCGAGCAGAGTCTGATAAACGACAATCGCGTCTTCTACGTTCAGTCGGTGATGAATCAAACGAACGATCGTTTTCTCGTAGACGTTACCAACGGTATTACGTGGTTACGCGATCTATGCGTGAATTTCGTGATAGTGCCAGAGAAACTCTACGTCGAGGCGAGGAGCCTCACCGTAGTGGAAGGGAAAGGCGTGATACTGAGTGAGACAAACTTCTTGGTCGTAACGCCGTATTACGCCGGCAAGGTATCGGATTATAAAGTAGTGGAAAAGCCGAAGCACGGCACGATTCTCGATTCTACGAAGAACACCCAGGTAAAGAAGTTTTCACAGAAGCATCTGAACGCCGGAGTCATATTGTACAAACACAACGGGGACGAATTTTTGAGCGATTCCTTCAGAATGGTGGTCACCGCCGGTGATAAGTTGAGCGAGCCCTTTGACGTACAAATTATCATTCAACCCGTTAACGACGAGATTCCTGTGTTAGTGAATAGAACTAAGCTAAACGTTTGGCAAGGCGGATCCGTTATTTTGACGCCGACAAACTTAGCGGCTGTAGACAACGACACTGCCCCGTACGATCTAACATTCAACATTACTGGTGTGAGAAATGGATATATCTCATTAATCACTTCACCCGACGTGGATATTTATAATTTTACGCAGAGTCAAATCGATGAATCACAAGTGGTATTCACGCACACGAGTAAGTATATTACAATATTAATTTAAAATATTAATTTAAACAGACGGATCTTGCTAAAACTTTCAACATTATATACACGTAAATATAATGTTAAATACTAATTATATAATTATATGCTAAACTAAATCATACATAAAATAAACGCATAATAATTTTAAGAATTTGCAATACAAGGCTGTTTTAGAAAATTAAACTACAATTATAATACTTTTCAAAGTAATAATATTGCAATCTCAATACGAGATATCGTATAAAAAAAGTAAAAATGTATAACTTTTTTTCCAGATGGATCCGACGGCGATTTCAATTTTATTTTAAGCGATGGTGTACACACGACAAAGTCTTACACGATTATGGTCGCCACAAAGCCAATTCGTCTGAACATCGAACACAATATGCTCCTTAATGTCTTCCCCCTTACTAGGAAATTAATATCAGACAAGCTCTTATTAACGACGTGTTCTGACGAAGCGAGGGAGATTAGATACACTGTGCGAAATGGGCCTCATTTAGGCAAAGTTATAATGGAGACAAGTGAAGGGGTATGGCTTGAAGTTGAGCGATTTACTCAGAGAGATATAAACAATAGCAAAGTGATTTACGAGCACACCAAGCAGTTCATGGACCTTGCGGCCAACGACTCTTTCACATTCGATGTCGAGGCGCACTTCACTGGAACTTTAACGAATCAGGTAAGAGAATAAAAAAATCTATTATAAATGTATTATCTTCTATTACGCACACTTTATAATTTATAAAAGACGGCGTTTATACTTTTAGTTAAGAAATGCAAAGTCTTTGATATTTAAAACTCAAGATTTTCGACAAGCAATGTTACTTTATTTCTAACAATCTACTTTTTGTTTCGCAGGTTTTCCAAATAGATATATCAGTTTCGAGCGGGGGCTTGGATAGGTATATTTCGACGAAAAATGTGAGAGTCATAGAGGGTGGTTCCGCGGAAGTCATCATGAATATAAGCGGTATCGTGTCGTATCTACAAATTAATGCTGGGATCCCGAATCCGGCGGTATTGTCGAGATTGGTTCATCAACCTAGTCACGGGCACGTGATGCTTCTACCGGACTTGAACGTGACTACTTTTACACAACCGCAAATCGAGGGTGGAAAAATCGCTTACTACCACGATCACTCGGACACCTTGGAAGACCGCATTCAATTTTCGTTATACTTGACACCCGGCCACGTGTTACTTTGCAACACCAGTATCCCCGTCGTCATCGAGCCGATCAACGATCAGCCTTTCAAACTCGTCATCAACAACCCGTTTATCACGGTCGTGCAAAATCAAAATCAAACCATCACTCGGGACAGCCTTTTGACCACTGATCCCGACACTCCGCCGGAAGAAATTATGTACGACGTGATTTCGGAACCGACATTCGGCAGACTACTGCTTTTGCCGTTCGATCAGAACACTTCGGAAGTGCGCCCTGTGGCAAAGTTCACCCAATACGACGTGGATTCTAATCGAGTGGTGTACGAACACAATGGAACGTTGCAGACCGTTTCTATCTACTTCAGGGTCTGGGATGGCGCATTCACTCCGATATATACCGTCTTTAACGTCCACGTTTTAGCCATACGATTGAACGTGACGGTACCTGGGCCGGTGACTTTGCAGCAAGGCTCGAACGTGGCACTTATTTCGGAGAACGACGTTAAACTCGACACAAATGCGCGTCAAGACCTGGTGATCTACGACATTACGACACTTCCGAAACACGGAATATTGTATGTACGCGACGGCGCCGCGGTGACGTTCAAGCAGACTGATCTGCTGTCGAAAAGCGTGATGTTCATGCAGACCGACATGACAGTGTCGAATGACAGTTTGGAACTGTCGGCGCGATTGAGCGGCTTCGAGCAGAAGCACATACGGGTGGAGATCAAGGTCGTGCCTCTCATGATCATGAACTCGATGACGGCGTTGGCGGGCGAGAAGAATCGAATAACTCTACAATACCTGGACGCGACACCCCTAGCGAAGTTAACGACCAGCAATCCCCTTTACACCATTGTGAGAAAGCCGAAATACGCGAAGATCAAGAGGATTATCAGGAGCTCCTCGTCGTCCGGCGAGAAGAGAGGCGCGCGCGAGCGAGAAGTGGCGCGTTTCTCACACCAGGAGATAATCTCCGGGGTGATATATCTGGTGTGCCGAAAGATACCGTCGATCGACGGTGTCGCGGACAGCTTCAGCTTCATCCTTGCGGCATCCATCTTCCAGCCGGCCGTGGGCAACTTCGAATTCCACATTAAGCTCGACATAGACGACGACAATATCACTCTAGGCGGCCCGATGGATCCGGTCGGTCACGAGGGCGAGATGGCAATCGCGCCGAACATGAGCAACGATTACCTGCTAATCCTCGGCATGTTACTCGGCGTGTTCCTCCTCGGCGTGGTTGTGATTATCACGATCAGGTGTCGGCACAACAAGTACAAGCACGCCGAGGAGGAGAAACCGGAAGCCACGCCCGCTGTCGGGGTGATGCCGCTTCCCAGACCACCGGATCATCTGATGCCTGCCACACCGCATCTAAAGCCGTTCGGTAACGATCACAACAGCGTGACGGCCAGCACGCCTCTGCCGATGTTGCCCTCGACATTACCCCAGTGTAAAGTGATACCCTTGAGCCCTCTGGAAAGCGGTTCGGAGGTCGACGTATCCGCGAGATATCCCTACGGCGTAGCGGACGGCGATGAATGGAGTAGCTTCGATACGTCCGATCTACCTTGCCAGTCGGCCACAACTCAAAGGACCAAGAAGAACCCGTTGCTGAGGAGGGATCAATACTGGGTCTAGCAGGAGAGAAACACGTTGCGGTTTCCGCGAAGAAAGCCGTAGCGTTTCTTGACGTGTTTTACGCGCAAATTGAAACTATCGTGGATATCATGGACTTGATGTGCCTAAGGAAAGTGAAATCTGCGAGTTTATGGAAATTGTTCGTCGAAATCCGAGATCATCGCGCCGGACACGCATATCGAATAACAATGAACTACGTTCGATGTGTTTTGGTGGAAAACTCGGTGATCGTCGGCATCCGATCTCGATGTATCTCGATTCTAATTAAAAGAAGCAAAGGGGAACTCTTAGACTAGGAGAGGTCATATGGATCGAAAAGGATCAATGATCGATAATTCGCGATCCGGGATAGTTCGCAGTGTCTCGTGTACTATATTAGCCTATAAAACAATATAAACGGGAAACCTAGATCTTCTTGAATGTCACGACTATCGCCGCTATCACGAGCTCAATGTGCCTAAGAAATGTCTGACTCTGCTGACATTCTTTCCATTAATCACAATACGTCGATTTTTCGTATGTCCACCCTACATCCCTCTTCCTTCCGGCGGATTAAAATAAATTCGATCGTTGAAAAGGCAGACCGACTGTTCGCTAAAGCAAGACTTTTACGACAAATTCAATTCTGATTCTAAGCGAAAAGTCCGTCGGTTTACTGGCTCGTTCTAGAGTGCAGATTTTCAGAAAGATTTTACGTTCCTTTACCTCCTTCCATTTTTACACCTTTTGTAAATCTAGGATAGTAAGGTCGTTATATAAAAGTGGCATTTATCGATCCCTACTGTCGTAAGTTCCAGATAAAAATCGAAGCATTAAGATTTAAAAAAGATATGGAACTTTCGTTCTTAAGCTATTATTATAAACAAAGGAAACATCGAGTAAGCGGGGTAATACAGGAACTTTATGACACTGTAAAATGATTAAATATATACATAATGTAATCGAAAATATATATATATGTTCCTGTTACTTGTTACTTGCCACCAAAGAACGCAAACGAAATGCATTTATATTAACAGCTATTCAAGTTTTGACATATCTTTTTATACCGCCGTATTGTCAAACTTTCATTTTCCTCCGATATAGATCTCATATTAACACAATCAATTCATTCTATTGTTTCTCCGACTGTTTCGATGTTGCTCATATCGTGCATTAAATAAATGTAAATTGACTATTAACATTTGCTCTTTTTATGGCAATATAATAATATATATTTTATCTTTATGTAGCGACATACATTGATCACCGTTCTTATTAAAAATGCGCCGTACAACAGATCGACAACTCTTTTCGATTGATTATTTTATCATCAATAGTAAAAGCGATTGATCGATGGCGTCATGGTTATTTTTACGAAATTTCGTCTTTTTGTCATTTTTTCACGACGAATCGTCATGACGATTATCTCGGATGGAATTAGAATCTGTAGAATCGTCTACGGAACTTATACAATTCTCATCCGTTTCTGTGCAAGTTTCAACGAGCGATAGACACTATAGGCGACGCCAAATAAGACGATTACTTGACGTATTTTCAATGCGAATTAGCAGTAACAGTCGAAGTCTATAAGCTGTTTTTTACACGAGTGAGAATAGATCTTTTCTACTACGAATCGTTAACGCGCGGCGAGTTCGTAATTCATAAGCGATGAACGGGATTGTGCGTGCGCGATTTCAGTATTATCTGAGAAAAATTTGTTAATAGAGGCGTGTTGACGACAATTCGTTGATTCTTAAGAAAAATTTTACGTTACGTTATCCTTGAATTCATGGCAATCTCAATGAATCCACTTTCAGCCAATGTCGAATAAATACGATAGCCCATGCTAAATTTTCTTTAATTCACAATAATAATTGTACAATTAAATTAAATTAATACCATACGATAGACACAATTATTAAATAAAAGTTATATATTAACGTGAACAATAAATGAAAATATAACAATTCCGGTCGAAGTATATAAATTAATTAGATTAAATTATAGATACTAAAATTTATATTTGAATAGAATTTTTAATGAGATTGTTTTTATGGCATAGCCGCATAGGGGGATATTAAAAGATCTTTATACATTAATAAAATAATAATAATAATAATAATATGATAATAGCCTTAGAAAAAGCAATGAAAAGGCTTAAATTGTTTGGGATATAAAATTACAATGGATTGGAAATGAAATCTCGTTTGCGGTAATTCAAGCAAATGTCCGGCTGAAAGTGGATTAATGTAATTTCTCTAAAATTAGAAGGGTATCTAATAAAATCGATCTAATGTGAATGTTGATTATAGCGATCATAATGATATATATAAATATATATTATAATGCGTACAACACTCCTACGTAGAACGTGCTGTTCCATGAATTCATAGCATTAATAGATTCTAATTAAAAACATTTTATCGCGAGAGAAATCAAAGAGAGAAAGAGAGGGTGAGAAAGAAAGAGAGAGTGAGAGAGAAAGAACCCGTTCGTTGATTCATGAATATGTTAGAGGCGAACTGTTAGGCTTTTTTACATCCACCAAAAGTGAACTGATCCGAGTGCCAAACTTCTATAATCTATAATATATATAATTACCATAGGACTTGTATTTTCCCTGCCGACTGAATGCATTACTCTTCTAATTCTAATAAATTGAATGTGCGATGTTAAGTAAACACAGTCTGATTTATTATTTACTGTATTGCGGTGGCTTATCTTTTATTAATGTTATTATTTTATATTATTGTTACCTGCGTAACTGAGGTCCCAAACCAAATATTCTCTCATATTAGTTCCATATACCTTTTTCCATTTTAATCTAATTTTTGTTATTGCAAACATAATCAGACGGTAAAAAATTCATTAAAAATATTTATGAATATATTATACGCAATTAAGATATACAAAAATATTCTCTCTTTTATTTAATTTAAATAATACCTTCAGCAAATAACAGAAAACTTAATTAATACGCCAATAAATTGAATAATTATAATCATTTTCGTGATACGTACGAGCAGTTTTTATTTGTGCCAATTAATATTTGTCTGATAAATAAAAAATGTGTGCACACATTTCACCCTTTTTAGATATAGGATAAGGAGGGGCTATTTAAGACGCAGTTAAAGAAAAAAATCGGATAAATTTCAAGACAGAAAAGGGCTTTTTGACTTTTTGTTATAAAAATTTTTTTATCCAATTTTTTTCTTTAACTGACTCAAATAGCCCCTCCTTACCCTATTCGGAAAAAAATAATAAAAAAGTTGTAAACAAATAAGTAACTTATTTATCGCTTAAGCTCACGGTATCGCTTATAAGAATAAAATATCAGACATATGCATCTCGCAACTTGTTTCTGTAATAGCATAATGAAACTTTCGATGTCGATAAAATGCAATAATTTCCAGTTTCGTTCTCCATATATGTTATAAACAATAACGTGTGCATAAATCACATATTAAAATTTTCATTCTCTAATATCCGCATAAAAATTCGTTGGTTGTGTTTAACATGTTTATTACCATTATAATTGCGTGATACTCAAATCAATATTACCTGCAATAATTTCTCGTGACTAATTTTTCATATAAAACCTAATATGTACTAATTAAAGCTATACCAATTATAAATGCGGTGTAGTTTGTCGAGTCTAGTTGTTTTCGAAATATATAACGAGATGAACGTATTACACGTCCGACAAATAAAAACGAAACATCTCCTTGCCAAAAATTTAATAAAGACTCACCAAAAGTCATCGCCATATTGGAATCTTCAAACTCCATCCCTTCGGTAAGCGTGTGAGATCTCCTAAACAAAGATTATATATACAATTACATGTGAATTACATTGCGTACTGTGATATATGATAAAAATTGCCTTGAAGGAAACAACGGCGATTGCCATCATTGGCTTGTGGGATGTCTTGTAGCTCATTGTCAGTGTGAGTGCGATAGATTAGTATATTCTAAAGCCCCTTGCACAATAGGCGATAGCGATAGCGACAGCGACAAAGTTGCCGACAAAGGTATAGCTATACCTTTGTCGGCAACTTTGTCGCTGTCGCTGCCGCTATCGCCTATTGTGCAAGAAGCTTAAGGGTCATGAGTTCGATTCCGATTATCCCATATATTCCTCTTTTAAGAGGAGGTATCCCTGTTTAAAAGAAAAAGAAAAAAAATTTCAAGAGTTCTAAGAACTTGAGATTACAAGAAGGATCCCCCCGATTAAAGGGTGGATATTGATTAAATAGAGAATTTGTATCTCTGCATTAATTGTCATGTAAAATATATTTTTGCAAGTTTTTCCCATACTTCTCATTCTAGAATTAAATCGTTTTTCCAATACACTTATGTTGTGTAATTAGTATAATTAAATCAGATATGTTATATGCAGGTTATGGGCTGAGTCGATCCCTGGGTAACTGCAGTTTGCTAGTTGATAGAATCCTTAAAATCCTTTAAAAATAAAAAAACATCCATCATTGCTGTGGATTTGCGCGTATTAAACGTCAAATATATGGATAATTAAAGCTCTTTAATCGATTACAATTGGCTATCATCGTCATGACAATTCGACCATTGCAGATTTTGGTCAGATTAATCGTCAAGACAATTTCGACCATGGGTTTTGATCCATCAATTTAGAAGAACTAAAACTCATGGTCGAAATGTCTTGACGATTAATCTGACCAAAATCAATGGTCGAATTTTCATGACGATGATAGCCAGAATTGTAATCGATTAAAGAGCTTTAATTATATGTTAATTAATTGTTGACGGAATAAAAATGTACTTTTACGGTCAAATATATGATGTTTAATAATTAATTCGAATAAAAAAAATGATGATCGACACGACTAATGGATCCAATGTATACGTACTTGGCGATGATCCGAGTGCACTTCCGACTGAATTCCCGTTGCACTGCGAAAATAATGACGTACGCGAGAAGAACTTTGATTCCGGACTCCGGACAGGCGGAAGAGCATCGTCGACGTCGAGATTATGACGTACGACGTACGTTAGCGGACAATAGCGGTGGCACGAGATTAACAGGCTAACCTCGAAGGATATTTGATACTTGGCGAGATGCACTCGGGCTAATTCTTCATGCACGGGATTCTTTTAAACAGTGACCGCGAAAAATATGGAAAAGATTCGAACCCGACACGCGGCACGCGTACATTGACTGCGATATCTGCGATACGAATATGGCTGCATTCGAGGAGCGCGCTATTAGCGCTATTGCATCATTCTGTCTTTATCGCTCATCAGGTGTAAAACAAGGATAGAACAAGCAAATAGCGCTAATAGCGCGCTCCCCGAATCCAGCCTAAGTGCAACATGGCAGTTCCCTGAACAGCGAAACGGTTGACGGAGCGGCAACTTCAAGCAGATCCGTTGGGCCCATTTTATTTTAGCGGCACTTTCTGCACTCGAGATGTGAGATAAGTATGTTTAATCCTTTCAAAAGATAAGAAATGAAAATGAGCGCAACAAGCGCAATTGAAGTGTACAAAACTGCTATTTAACGGAAAATATAATACGAAATGCCCTTTTTATATTTTATAAAATAATTCTCAGAATTTATATATTTTTTTTTTCAAAATTTTAAGTTTGAATTTATAGTGTGATGTAGTGTGCGTGTGCATACACTACAGCTGACATACACAAATAAATCAATTCAAAATTCTGTTTCTGACTGTAATCTGAAAAATAATGTCAGAAAATAAATGAAAAAATAAAGTGAAGAATAATATTGGGAAATAAATGATAAATATGCGTCTGTAGGGTAATAATGTGTAATACAATCGTACATTCGTACAATTATGCATTCATTGTATTTTGATTAAATTTCAACGAAAAGACCGATATTAAAACGTATAATAGCGATTGCGTAATAAAAAACATTTCATATGACGCTTCAGATAATTTTTTGCGCGCGAGATTTTTAGACTGCAGTCCACTTTTGGCACAACAAATATTTCAAAGCGTAGAATTCTTTGTCCTGATTGGTCAACCTAGAGTCCCTATAATAAGAGTTAAGGGGGATTCTCTTTTTTTTCTGCTAAATTTAATTTTCTGGTGAAGAGACTATATAACGGATCAATGCGAAATTTGGCATTTGGATTTATTTATCTTTTATCTATTCACAAAAAAATTAAAAATTATTTTCTCCCAAAAATACGCCTCCCATCCCTCTCGACGCGCGATGATCCCCAGTTGACGGTGTGCATGATTTGAGTCTTAATTTCCATTAATCCTGCAACGAAAACCCAAGAACATTTTACTTTACACACATGTAGCTATCGTTTGACGAAAAAAAAGCAATACGTTGAATATTTTTTTGTTTATAACAAAAAGATCGATTTATTTTTTTGGCTAAATCGATATTTTGAGTTTAAAACATCACCGAATCCTCAATTCTTTTTTTTTCCACTTCGTCAAACGATAGCTACATGTGTGTAAAGTAAAATGTTCTTGGGTTTTTGTTGCAGGATTAATGGGAAGACTCAAATCGTGCACACCGTCAACTGGGGATCATCGCGCGTCGAGGGGGATGGGTGGCGTATTTTTGGGAGGAAATAATTTTTAATTTTTTTGTGAATAGATAAAAAATAAATAAATCCACATGCCAAATTTCGCATTAATCCATTGTATAGTTTCTTCACCAGAAAATTAGAAAAAAGCGATAAATTTAGCGGAAAAAAAAAGAATCTCCCCTTAAACCAATGTGGTGACGATTTTTAATTGGTCCGCCATCTGTTTCAGCAAAGTTAGTAGGAGTGAGACAAAGCTATAACTGGTCTAATCTGCCATTTATAGCCAAAAAGAAGTTGGTGGGAGTGAGACAAAGCTATAATGGGTCCTATAGATTTATTATAGGAACTCTAGATCAATCCAATGCTTCATTTATTGTTGGACAGCAACAACTGCAGAAAAAATGCGAAACGATCTGAGAAACGCAACGTGTTTTTTGATTGACGCGCTGAAATTTGCCGAGGAGTGTTATATTCGAAGTATTGAAACTATTGAAACAGAGAATTAAACGTGGAAATTTGAAATACTTTAGCGAATATTAAAAATAATATTAAAAATAATGCAAATGCATGAATCAAATGCAGTAAATCCTCTAATCTATACAAGTTCTTTAACCCTCCGAGGCCACACCTCTTTTTTTAATACGCTCCGGCCACACTGGGTGGTCCGCCACCAGACGGATTCAAAGTCACATAACTCTAATTAATGTGCACGTAAAAATTTATGAAACATCTTAATAAAAATGTTGTTCAAAAACATGCATGGTGCAGAACCTGAAATATGTTCCTGATTTTTTATTAAAAAATTGAAAAGAAAAAAATTTGAAAAAATAACTTTTAATTTAAAAATGCGTATTTTTTTAAGATTCGTTATTAAGTAGCGCCCATTTAGGAAATTATGTAAAAATGGTGTTGTTTTAAGAGAAAAAATACGTCTTATATAGGTATTCGAAAAACACAAGTACTTATTGAGGATCGAAGTTGAGATTTTAGGTAAGTAAAGCGAAGATGTATTTTCACATTTTAATTTTTATGTATTTCTAATTAAAATTAAACTAAAGTCACTAAAGTGTATTTTTATTAACCTTTAGACTGCTGGCATTTTTCCATTAAAATAGTGTCCTTTATTTATCTATATAAATCCAAAAATTTATCTATATAAATTACATACTCATGGCGTGGAATGTCGAGATTTGTTTGAAGCCACAAAAGTGGCTTCTACAGCAAAAAACATACGGTCAAATAAAAAAATTATTTCCTCAAAAATAGTGTATTTGGGGGAGTTTTTGGTGTCGCTGATTCTAATTCTGAGCTTAGATTTGTAAAATTTCGAGCCTAAGTGCAGTATTGACAACATGAATGAATATAAACATATATATGCTCATCCCTGGCGAAAATGAGAAGTTTCGTGAACGTTCCTTTGGCGTTTACGTGAGCGTTTGCGGGAGTTCGTTGAGAGTTTGGAAACGGTCAGTAAAGATTCCATAGAGCGAAAATTCGCACACTGCAGCGTTTGAAAGGCGTTTGTACATAGCGTTTTTGAGAGTTTGCACAACATTTGCATAACGTATTACGTTTGCTGACAGTTCTTTAAAACATTTATAGATCTTCTGTTAAGGATTTAATGGGCGTTTGTGGCTACGGTCCACTTGACGCTACAAATGCTTCGAAGCATTCCTCTTCTCCTTTCTTTCAATGAAAAAAAAAAAAGAAGAAGAACGTTTCAACTGCATGCAGCCTCTATTGAGCGTTTAACGAGCGTTTATTCTTGTTGTTAGAAGAATAATTTTTATTAATAATAAATAATGGAGGTTTCGAAATCGAATCTACTTTTCGCCTTACAGGGGGGTCTGCTTATATACGCGGCTGGATGTATTTTAAATGCGAGAAAGATGCGCCGTTCAGCGGCGTTGTTAGAAGAGCGTTTGCTGAATGGATGGAAAACGCTCGTGTTACAGCGTCAGGAAAAGCAGTTCTTAGGCGTTTCCAAGCGTTTGCGTAAACGCCCTATAATTCGCCGCATTGAAAAAGTGTTTGCTGAACGGAGAGAAAACACTTGTCTTACGGTGTTGAGAATAGTATATTGTGCACCAAGGGGCGAATGTAGCGTTTTTCAGACGAGTGTGAAGTTTGCCGCCCGAGCCGAATTCGAGGGCGGCAAATGACACGAGTCTAAAAAAGCTTTCGCCCCGAGGTGCACACGATATTTTTCACAATATCTTTACGGAAAGTTTGACCTCCATGCCTAGAGAGAGGCGAGAGTGGCCATTTTACGCCAGGACGGCATAGCGGGCGGAAAGTAACCACTTTCCTCCCTAGGGCGGAAAGTGATCACTTTCGTCCCGCTAAACAGGGACGAAAGTGGCCACTTTCCGCCCTAGGGAGGAAAGTGGTTACTTTCGTCCTGCTAATGCCGTCCTGGCGTGAAATTGGTCACTTTCGCCCCTCTCTACAGGCATGGAAAGTCGAACTTTCCGTGGAGGTGTTGTGAAAAAGCATTTGCTAAACGTTTGTAAAGTCTGATAACAAACTCTCTGCATGAAAGTAAATCAGCGTTTACTAAACGTGCTCTGAAAATCGTCTCCTCAACATTGCAAAACTTTCACGAAACGTTATACATATATAGCGCTTGATAAGCGTTTTAAAAGCGTTTAAAACCTAACGGGGCGTTGTGTAAGCGTTCTTACAAAGTTCAAGGTATTCCTTTCATGACATTAAAGTCTTAAGAATTAACTGATTTTTTGGTACGAGAAAGTTAAAATGCATATCTTTACGCCAGAAAAAAATTAAACCACATTACCGAACATATAAAGAAGAATTATGACTTTGAAAATTTGATATTTTATATGGTTATATCGAAAAAGTCTATTTTCCACATTTCAATGTAATAATTTGTTTGTCAAATATTTTAAGATATTAAATATTAACAGTGCTACATATTCGCTAAACTCTATACTTTTGATAGTGCCGATAAAAATACAGAGTCACCGAATATTTAAACAAAATATTTATGTTAAATAAAAAAATTTTTTTTGTAACTTTGAGGCTCAGTATCTTTATTTTTTATACCGGAAGAGGTATTGAAATTTATACCACGCATAAAGCACACCTAAATTAACGTATATTCACAGTTTCAAGAAAATTCTAAGAAAATCGATTTTCTCTAGTATAAAAACGAGAGAACGTCTTTAAGAAACAAATTCAGTTTAAAAAGAGTAATAAAATTTTGAATTGGATATATGATATAATATTTCTTAAGGGGATCCTGCAGTGACTGGCGAACTTCCTCGATGTCGATAATGTCAACCTTTCTAATTTTGTTTTCCCTATATCTGTCTTTGTCTAACGAAATGACATCTGTCCTTTTTTCAATTGCTCGCCATCTTACGCAAGATCCGGCAACTACTGTTGCTGCTCTTCTTGTCATCCTGCATCCGTATTTGCATTACTAAAATAATTATTAGATGGATCTTTTTTTGTACGCATTGAATCTTACTTCTACTTACACGATATTATTCCTACATGTTTTCCCAAGGGTGGATGATAAACATTATGTACGTATAAACTGTAGAATTTTTGTTTTAAGCAAATATTATCGTCAGGTGACAGCTGTGTATGTGCCCCAATAAGTAATATTTTTAAATTTTTTGGTGCTTTTGATATAAAATCGCGTTTTCCATCCTAGATTTTTGTGCGGACTTTAATTCTAGACCAAAAACTTGCAATTCTGTAAAGCCAATTAAAAAGATTAACGATAATGTCGGTAAATCATACGGCTGCAGGACGGCTCATTATGAAATTTTGTGTTCGTAAATATATTTATGAAAAAAGTATATTTATAAAGTTAAAACATTCTTATCAAATCCTTACAAGGGCCTCACTAGACAAAAATAAGGAAACCTTTTGTTAATGAAACTTTAGAAATAATGCAGAAACATAAATTGCTGATGCACCGACTAGGGCTAAAATGTGTCAATCGACATGGCAATTGCATAAAAAATCTTATTCAATACAAGTTCATTCCACCTGCAGTATACAAAATATAATTGCATGCAGCATCAAATTATAATTCACTATTGATTATCCATTAAAAGCTATGACATTGCTATATAAAAACGCAGTATAATAATACTTTCATTGATTAATTATAATCTTTAATAGAAATTACGTGGATGCAGATTTATCTACAAACTATCCACATGGATGCAACGTTTTTTTTTCATCACTACATCGAAGTCTTTTATCCTCGAAAAGTCAATAAAAATTCCCTGTACATATTTCTTAATAGATTATGTCCACAGAGAATCTACATTGATATTTCGGAGATAATAGACTTCGATGTAGTGATGAGAAAATAACGTTGCATCCATGTGGATAGTTTGTGGATAAATCTGCATCCATGTAGTCCACGTAAATTACGTGGATTCGACGAGGACTGTTTTTATCGGGGTGGTATCTGCGATAGTTGGAAAGAGCGGAATAAAGAATAATTTTAATCACAAAGATTTAAAGTAGGTAACAGTACAAAATAAAATTATTTAATTAAAATAAAATAAATAAATTTTTCTTGTAAAAAAACTTGGCGCTGCTAGACCTCGAAATTTAATAAAGTACTGAAATTTTTGATTAAATAAAAAAACAAACATAATTTAGAGATCAAGAATGTGACGGGAGTAAAAAATCAGCGCCAAGTTTTTTTACAAGAAAAATTTATTTATTTTATTTTAATTAAATATTTTTATTTTGTACTGTTACCTCTTAAATTCTTTGTGATTAAAATGATTCTTTATAATATTATAATTTTGTTAAAGAGAATTGTGGAATCCACGTTTCTTTCATGTGGACCAGCGACGTAGAATTCACGTAGACAATCGAGTGGATCATCCGCTTAAAAACGGTAGTCGGATCCACGTGGATGAGATCATCGATTCGACGTGGAATTTACGTGAAAGTTTCACGTCTTAATATTTTGGCGAGTACTGGGCAGTACTGGATTACTGGTAGTAATTTATTACACAGAGACTACTGGTGCATAGTATTGAATTATACTCACCCAAAAAAAACCTCTTAATACTAGAGGACACTGATTTCCGATATTCACCCGGCATAAAAAATTATTTTTATCGAAATTTTATTACTATTTTATAACTAAATTTGTTTTTTAAGATGCAGTCTATGATTATAAATATTTTCTCGAATTTAAAAACACATATAAAAACACACTTACTTTGGTGAGATTTGAACTCGGGACCTCTGGATCGTGAGCCAACTGCCTTACGTGGTAGACTACTTCTTAATTTGATGTAAGTGTTATATATAGTCTACATATGTCATAACCAGCGCAAATATATAATTTTTTAAAAATCATCTTAAGAAACAAATTCAGTTTAAAAACTGATTATTATTATAACACATAACTTTTGTATTTTTACGACATAATAAAATTCTTTAATTTTAAAATGTCTTACTATCATTTTCATTAATTATTCATTAAAACGTTCCATTTAGCTATATTAATTGCGATTGACAACATCAAGTCTCCTGAGATTGATAAATTATCTGTCAGTAGAACAGTGAAAATATCTACGCAAAATCTACATTGATACTACGCGGATGAGATACTTTGATTTTATCGATGGAAAAGAAACGTTGAATCCACGCGGATAAGGTACTTTGATTTTGGCGATGGAAAAGAAACGTTGAATCCACGCGGATAAGGTACTTCGATTTTGGCGATGGAAAAGAAACGTTGAATCTACGCGGATAAGGTACTTCGATTTTGGCGATGGATAAGAAACGTTGAATCTACGTGGATAAGGTACATCGATTTTAGCGATAGAAAAGAAACGTTGAATCCACGCGAATAAGGTTCTTCGATTTTGACGATGAAAAAGAAACGTTGAATCTACGTGGATAACTCGTGGATGAATCTCCATCCACGTATTACGTAGATTCGACGCAGATGCGACGTACCTGTTTTACTGGGGTACCACTTGGGTTGAAATAGGAAGACCCTTGAATGGGAACACAAAGATTTATGTATCACATGAATTTTATTTTTTAAAAGTAGTTGCACAACAATTATTTTTTGAAGCAATATATATATTCTTAATTGTTGCAATTGGCGCAATTTAAAGATTTCACATCTTTTTTTGAAATATATGTCACTTGGGTTGAGTTAGGCAACATAATTTTGTGATATAATAATTTTGTTAAGAAGAAATTAAAGCTATATACTACTACTTATAGGTTGAATTTTTGAATTTACAAAATACATTGCGTGTATTTGGCGACTTTTTTACCTTTTTTGAAAAAGGTAGTTACTACAAAATCCCGTTTACGCGAAGGAATTATCGTTTACAACTACTGCCTATAGCCTTATAAGCTCTTTTCTTTTTTTTAACAGTAATTAACGCGAAACTTAATCAGTAAAAATAGAGTTCCTCTAATTGTAAGTAAAAATACCTCGTCGCGCCATCTGTAAAATCAATCGCGCACGATGTCGCGCGAATTAATGCGATGCGAGGGCGATACGGCAGTGGTTAGTGGTTACTTCCTCAACATGGCTTCATGCGTTCGGTAAGTTTATTTTCGGCTTTTTAACCTTCGAACGCGAGGATACGGATTTGTCGCGGGCGTACGTGACTCGCTCGTCGCTCGTTCCGCGACGTTGTTCTGGGCGGTCGCGGCGGTCACGTATCACGATTTTTCTCCGATGTAAAATCGCGACGTAGATTTCACGCAGATCCAGCAGATCGTTGATACGCCGCTGACGTGTCCCCCACCGCGCAATCTTATTTCCGATATAAATACTTTTTTTTCAATTAACTCCTTGCGCCGCCGGCCGCCAATCTAATCTAATCTGTCGCCGGGCGACTGCGACACCGACCGCCATACGCTACAGTGAAATTGTATGTACAGTTTTATAAACGAATCGTCGCCGTACAGATCACTGCGCGGTCGCGTTTTCCGGCAGGATTTCCTCCCGAGGTCGTTACCCAGCTGGGACGTGAAAGACCACGATGTAATGCACGCCGATAAGCATGACTTATCAATATTTCCTTTTAATCTGTGACTTACGTAGAACGTAGCCCGTTGTGTTCGCGGCAAGTGTTCAGATTTTGATTATCGTCTTGTTTTTGTAAACGTTTCAGGTTGGCTCTATTTTTAATACTACTGTGTTCTCCATTCATTACCGATGCGGTCAACAGAGACAACTTCAAAAGATGCGACCAGAGCAGTTTCTGCCGGTAAGGATTAGTTGTTATTGCAAAATACTTCAAAATACGTCATTTGAGAGGCTGACGTAATCTTTATTTTCTTTGTAGACGGTGCAGAGGAATGGAGGCTGGAAAAACGCCATATCAGCTTTTGCCGGATAAACTTGTACAGAATGAATCGATGATCATGGTAGACTTATTTAACAAGGATACGGGTGTCACCTATGTGGTCCAACTTATCACGTTAAAAGAAAGCACATTTCGGTTGCACATCAATGAAAAGAATCCACTGCATCCCAGATATGAAAATGAACATGCCCTTCACGATCAGCCACAAACGGTAGAGATGGATGTTGTGGAAAGCACCGCTGAAACTATAACCGTGACCAAGGGCGATAACAAAGCCGTTTTATATATTAATCCATTTAGAGTAGAACTGTATTCCCAAGGTGTTTTAACGATATCGGCAAATGCCCGTGGTCTCATGAGATTTGAGCATTTGCGTACAAAACCAGTAAAGTGAGTATTGCTAGAAGATAAAATTATTGCATTAAGGTGTCTGTAATATAATATTATTACTTGTGTGTTATATAGACCAGAAGGTGAAAATGCTGAAACAGCTGAAACAAATAATAATAATAATAATAATACGTATCCTGGTGATGGTGCTGACAATGATTCTGGTGCTTGGGAAGAGAACTTCAAGGAGCACCACGATGCAAAACCATATGGACCGGAAGCTGTTGCCATGGATTTTAGTTTTCCCGGATCAGAACATGCCTATGGTATTCCAGAACATGCTGATTCGCTAGCATTACAATCAACTAAATCGACTGATCCATATAGACTATACAATCTAGATGTATTTGAATATGAAACAAATGAACGTATGGCTTTGTACGGTGCCATCCCCGTTCTTTACGCTCATGGGTAAGAACATTTTAATAAGTTGAACAGCTCTAGGATTCGTGAGAATGTTTACGCAAAATTTGTTTTTGTATATTCTAGAAAGGAGAGATCATCAGCTGTTTTCTGGCACAATACAGCCGAAACATGGGTCGACATTCTATCGAGTGCAGACAATAATGTTGTGGAAAGCATTGTTAATTTCGTATCTGGATCAACTAAGAAATCTCAGGTGGATGCTCATTTCATGTCAGAATCTGGAGTGATTGACGTATTCTTCATGCTGGGTCCAAAACCACTTGATGTTTTCAAACAATTCATTGTTTTGACTGGTACAGCTCCTTTGCCACAAGTATGTTGAATACATATTGTAAAAAATTAAAAATTAAAATTAATTTTTTATGAAATATTTTCTTAAAATATGTATCTTTTAGATGTTTGCACTTGGATACCATCAATCTCGTTGGAATTATAATGATCAGGACGATGTCGCAACGATCGCCGAAAGTTTTGACACACACGATATCCCACTAGAAGTTATGTGGCTTGACATTGAATATACTGACAACAAAAAATATTTTACATGGGATCCACGTAAATTCCCAAATCCTCTTGAAATGATACACAATCTCACTGCCAAAGGCAGAAAATTGGTAGTTATCATAGATCCTCATATTAAACGTGACACCAATTACTTCTTGCATAACGATGCTACCAGGTTGGGCTATTACATCAAAAACAGGGATGGAAAAGATTACGAGGGTTGGTGCTGGCCGGGAGCCTCGTCGTATCTAGACTTTTTCGATCCAAAAGTCATCGAATATTATACTGGATTATACAGTTTAGATAAATTCCACGGTACCACTAATGACGTTTACATTTGGAATGACATGAACGAACCGAGTGTGTTCAATGGCCCTGAAATAACGGCACCAAAGGATCTTGTCCATTATGGAGGTTGGGAACACAGAGACGTTCACAATATTAATGGACATATGTATATCCGTTCGACATACGAAGCTCTATTCCGTCGGTCAGGCGGTTCCCTGAGACCTTTTGTCTTAACGAGATCCTTCTTCGCTGGATCACAACGTTACGCGGCAATGTGGACTGGCGATAATACAGCTGACTGGAGTCACCTTCGTGTAAGCTATCCTATGTGTCTTTCAGTGGCTATATCCGGAATATCATTTTGTGGTGCCGATGTTGGAGGTTTCTTCAAGAATCCAGATTCGGAATTGTTCATTAGATGGTACCAAGCCGCAACATGGCTGCCTTTCTTCCGTCAGCATTCTCACATCGAGACAAGAAGGCGCGAGCCATGGACATTCAATGAGGAAGTTACTCAAATAGTTCGTGAAGCACTCAGAATGCGATACTCCTACCTGCCATTGTGGTACACACTCTTTAGAGAACACGAAGTAAACGGTTATCCCGTTATACGTCCTTTATGGGCACACTATCCAACTGAATCGGGAACATTTACTATCGACGATCATTTGCTACTTGGCGATTCAATACTCGTACGTCCGGTATTACAGTCCAGTGCTACCGAGGTAGCAGTTTATTTCCCAGGAGAGGGCAAAATAACCTGGTACGATATTGATACAATGCAAGCCTACGAAAAAGGAGGATACGTTAAATTACCAGTAACAATTCACAAGATCCCTGTATTCCAAAGAAGTGGTTCTATCGTCCCACGAAAAATGAGAATACGACGTAGTACAGTTGCTATGAGGAATGATCCTTACACTCTGATAATAATTGCTGATAATAATGGCAAGGCTAGCGGCAATCTATACATTGACGATGAAATCAGTTTTGAATATCGCCATGGAAAATATTTGTATTTAAGACTAACGTTGGACGGTAATAAGATAACTTCAACTCTAATAGATAAACTAGCTTCGTATGAGACACAAAGCTGGTTAGAAAGAATAGACATAGCCAATCCACCACAAGGAATGAAATCTGCTCAATTGGAGTCTCACAGTGAGTAGTCAGATTCAAGTGTGATAAATCAGTCTTGCAAAAAATCGATATTAATAATATATATTGCTTACAGGTGTGGGAAAAGCAACATTGGAAACTACATATAATCCACATAACAACGTATTAACGATACGTAAACCAGCTGTAAATATGGGCGAGGAATGGACCATTGAATTATTACATTAGAATTATGATTTTACTCATAATCAACTCAGTATCCATACCATAATGCCAATTTTCTATTACTATTCAGTTATCTGTGATGGTTGTTTTTTAGAACAAATATAAATACAAATACAATTTAGTTAACTGTATAAAATAAAATTGCTTTTTTTTTTCAGATTAATCAGTCAATTAAATTGCATAATACTTTGAAAGCTATAGATACAAATCCTCTGTAATTTATAGTTCTTTACTTCATGATTTAATAAAAAAATTGAAAATAAATTAATATTTCAGACTATTGTGGTACATTACAACAAAATGTTATTATATGTCAAGGGTATTTATTTAACTTAAAAATGTTACCAGCGCCATGAAACATATATTTAAAATTTTATTATTCTCTTCCAGCATTAAACATATTTTAATAACTTATCTACCGAAATATCAAATGTAGGTTTTAAATAAACTACTTGGTAAAATAAGACCGATAAGATTTATCTCAAAAAGTACCTTTATTTCGTTATATGCGTTCCGTTGGCGCGTGCTTATGAGCTAGATATAAAAACACTAATGATGATAACGCTGATACCAAGAAAATAACATCGAACCATCTATGATAAAAATTAAACTGCAATTCTCCTAATACTTGCGTTATTATAATGCGGTATTCTGCCGGCATATTCATCCGCATAAGGAGTACAGAAGATACAAAATACATTCCCTGAAAATGAGAGCAACGCAGAATTTAGAATGTGAATAAACTCAATAAGAATTATGTATGTTTTATATTATATATACTTACCATTATTTGCGCAAGTATAAGTACAATAATATTTGACGACTTGCTGCTCGATATAGCATAGAAGAACTGAAACAGAAGTCAGTAGTGAGTATTGTTATTAAAACTGATGATGAAGTAATAAAACATTAATATTTATGTCCTTTACTACATATGTATGTATCTTGCTTTACTTATAATGTTAAGAATGTTTATTGTACAAGATCGACAGTACATATATAGGTCATTTTATAGAAATTAAAAAATATGTATAATTGCTATGCAAGGTGCTATATAATTACTATATGTATTTTACATACCTTTGTCAGAGTCAATAATAATCCACGTATGGACGTTACAACAATGCAGCCGACGAGGTAAAAAGAAATGTGTTGCGACCAAAATGTAACATCGATATTGAAACCAATCCAGTGCACCGCAATTTCGATTCCCCTGGTTACAGGATCTTTTTTGCCGACTCGATCAAATACTATGTTAATCGTAGACTATAAAAATATAATACAATTATGAATTATTAAACAAAAAATTTAATTTTTAATTAATTACACTTACAATGAATATCTTCCAAGTACAATATAAAGAGAAGAAATAACCTAGGAAATTAAAATATTTTCCTTGCCAAGTGGCAGCCCATTCCAGACGTTCTCTCGCATTTTGTATGTCATGCGCTTCCAAAAATAATTGTCGTGATAACTCTTCTAAAGCAGTAACTTCGATTTGTAATTGCCTGATACCTATAAATCGATTATATACTGTATCATTAGAATGGTTCGTATTCACAGCTTCGTTGTAAAACTAAAGAGAATATATACTTTCTTGATTTCCTTTTGTACCACCTAACGGACCCAACATCCCCCATAGTCGAGATCGAGTTTCGGTTTGTCCATCAGCTTCTCCTTTTCTAGCTAATGCAATTCTTTTCTTTTTTGCGATAATCATATCCATAGTTTGCAATAATCGTTTTTCTATGGACTGTACATCCGCATAAGAGACTGGACGCATAAAATAAGCCATTGAAGTGTACGGATAATTTACAGCGCCAAAACCCGACAGAAGGGCCATTACTGTAACACCTATAACACCTATTCGACTGACACCTTGCTCTATAGACAACAGTCCTTTCTTGGGACTCAGTATTGGAAAAGGATCACCCACTTTCCAGAACAGGTAAAGATAAAAAAGATATATAACAACTGTCAATGGCCGTATTAGATTCAGTCTTACTGTACAGATAAAAAAAAACTGATTAGATTTGACACAAATGTTTGACAAAAATAAACAGCAGAAATAAAATTTACAAAAGATATTTATAACGAATACATACCAAATCTGATATTGCTGATAATAAAATATGCTATATAAAATGGGATCAGGACTATCACCATAAATAGAAGCATGTAAAGGCCAGCATTCCAATGGAAATATCTAGAACTAAAGAAAATAGTATGTTATATCTTTTAACCGATAAAATGTGAGTTTATTTTTTAGGATACCTTGAGTCGAGCACTCCGGCAATTTCAAAAATAATTAATTCAAACATGGTGCAAGATAACGAAAACGTTGTTGAGAAAATTAGTTGTACTAATCTATGATGGACTTCGTAATCCCTGAATAATTTCTTCACAAAGAACACCCATCCTCCTAAGAAGAAAATTACCTGAAATATATGGGAGATAAATAAACAGAAACTATTGTACAGAAAAGAGTCTATCTACATCAAGTAAGCTCTTTTTAAAAACAAATAACATATTGAAACATACATATAGATTCGACATTTTACTAAATAAATGGTAAAGCTTTACAATATGAAATTTATTGTGTTATTCTGAAAAATACATACATTTCACAATTCAGTTACAGTTTCATAAATATGTAATATCGTTACATATGCAGAAAAATAAATATGTCGTTTATAAATATGTAACATTGTGTTATATGCAGAAAAATCCATAGATATTAATAATCCGCAAAGAATCAATACTGATAGAGAGTATAGCAAGAAACCTTTTCAGAAATACAACTAAGAGAGAGATTTATATAATTTTATATTACGTTTTACATTAAAAACATCGTTAATAACGAAATAAACAATCGTTCACATTCTTCCGAAATACATGTATGAAACACCACTACTCTCTTTATAACCTTAATCAGTTCGGGAAGTATCGATAAATCTGATTTTTGTAGTGGAAACGAATTTCCACCTGTGTTACGAGAATCACGATAGTGTCCTCGATGAAACCCATTTTTCGCTATCGCGGTCTTCACTTCGCATTGCGAAGTTTTGACCGGCGATACTCAGCACTTTTGACAGGACGCAGGTGGTTCCAGACCAAACACAACGGACTTACGTTACGTCATACGACAGCCGACAGCGTAAAGGCTTGTCCAAATGAATTTTTATGGCGTGGCGCATGAGAGTCGATTAAGGTCTATCCAGACAAACTTGCATAGGTGCATAATCATATGCATAAAGAAACGGATTGGTCTATTTCGTTATGGTCATGCATATGGACCAATCAATTCTCTTATGCTTATGTTTATGGGCTTATGCAAGTTTGTGTGGATATAGCGGAGAGCACACACTTCTGCATAACGCATAATGCGTAAGCATAAGAAAATTGATTGGTCCATACACATGTGCATAAGGAAATACACCAATCAATTTTCTTATGCTTACGCATTATGCGTTATGCAAAAGTGTGTGCTCCCCGCTTTAAGCGTGAAACGTTCTCAAAGGCAGCCATCAGAGATGCACTGCTCAGCACTGCTAAACTGGACAAAGCCTTGGCTGCGTTCGGAAACGTCATCCGGGTACACACGGGTATACTCCCTTCTCCTTCTAACTCGCTGAGATAGAAAGAGAAGGGAGTATACTCGTGTGCACTCGGGTGACGTTTCCGAACGCAGCCCTTGGATGTGTGAAACGTGAATGGTCGTGGTCGGTGGTCGCTGGCGGATGGACACACTGGCCGCGTTCGTGGACGTATGTATTATTTCAATCCGGGCCGCAGGGGGAAGTGATCCGCGCAGTTCCTTGGGCCTAACGCACTTACGGCATTACCGAGTTCAAGACACCGCGGACATGCACGAACAATTATACATACACTCATACACTTACACAGTTTCTTAACTTTTGCTTGGGACGCTTTTATTGAGCGTTCATGTTAATCTAGTCATAGTTCCTTTGTTTTGATGTGATACAACTAGTTTCGGTTTTGCTACTATGGCCACATGGGCTACCCCCACGGTCTTTCCTTTATTTGATAAAAAAAAAAAAAAAAAAAAAAAAAAAAAAAAAA